>NC_028640.1:61425196-61446575 GCF_001406875.1 Solanum pennellii
GTAACCCCCCCCCCCAAACAAAAAAAAGTTGATATTCTTTTATTTTTAAAAAATTCTACCACATTCCATTTTACCCTCTACTCCTAATCTTTGTTTTTATTTTTACATTTTTCTCATTTTGTGTTAGATATGTTTGTACATATATTTTTAGAATTTTTTTTCTAGTAGTGTACGAATATAACATAAATAAATGGAAAAAAAAGTCTTGCAACGGCAAGTAAATTTTTTTTTTTGATATGCATATATCTAACACAAAATAAGAAAAAAAAAATTGTAAGCAAAAGGTCAGGTGAGGTGGGTAGAATTATTTTTATAAAAATTAAAATAATATCTAAATTAGTATTTGTGGGAGGGGGAGGGGGCAGATGAAGTACAAAAATACTTTTATAAAAGAAATTTAAAAAAAAAAAACTAACATGATCGGCAGGGTGAGGGCGGTGAGAGGAAGTGATGGAGTGAGGTAAGAAAAATATTTTACATCTTATTTTATAAAATAAATTAATTTTTTGCATAATAATTTTTTATTTCAACCACTACTAATACTTCCTCCGTCTGAAATTGTTTGTCATGTTGCGCTTATCGAAAGTCAATTTGACTAATTATCAAAGGTAAATTAGATCATATTAATTCAATATTTTAAACAAAAAAATAGATATTCTAAAACTATATGAAAATTAATATAAATTGCAATTTTTTGCATATTAATAAGATGAAAAAATACATCTTAAAATGTTAGTCAAAGTTTTTATAGTTTGACTCTAAAAATAGAACCCATGACAAACAAAACCGGATGGAGGGAGTAATTTTTTTTATTCATTGTTTTGTCCATATGGAGTGTGATGTTAATTATTTAAATAAAAGAGAGTGTATTACACACACCATGATGAGAGTTGTATAAAAGAGAGAGGAGTGTTTCTCAAACTAAAAAGTGATAGTTTAGATCTGAAACTCGCATTCTCAATATTTTAGGTATGAAACTAAAAAGAAAAGAGTATAGTTTAGATGTGTTTTTTACCTTTATTTCATTTTATAATATAAATATATTTGAAGTTGACTGCCGTTTTAACTAGTCGATGAAAAACGACATTATTTCATAAGAATCTTTCTCAAAATTTACATTGATTTAAGAAGATATCAATGCTTCAATGTTCACAAAGTCGTGATTTTTTTATTTGTTGACATATGTCATATATATGAAAATTATTTGCTGTATGTGTATGGTAGTATATGTATAAGAACGAATACTTGACACGTATGTCGTACATATATAATTGGGCTTAAGTCATATGCAGCCCCTTAAAATTGTACGCATAATTTATTTAAACACCTTAACTAAAGTTTATATCTATTGAACACTTAAATTGTTCAAAATAAGTATCTATTGAACACTTTTCGCTGACATGGTAAGAGAGTGCAACACACATACATAGGAGTGCGTGAGTGATAATTTTTAGCTAATTTCTTTTCATGTTACTCAAATATCTCTTTCTTCTTATTTCTTCTTTTACTTTTTTCCATTATATTTTTTAAAAATAAAAAAGCTTAAAAATCTATGTTTCTCTCTTTTAGCATGAGATCTTGCTCCACCATTTTTCTTCACAAGAATGCAGGCCATTTTTTTCTATCTTCTTGTCATTATACTACTAATTTTTCAGAGCTATCCTTTATTTTTTATCGAAAAATGGACATCATCATTTATGTTTTTTTATCGAAAAAAATGGAAACCTCCATCCACATCCTCTTTGTCAGAAAAAATAAAGACAATTATTTAAATATTTTCTCTCTTATGTCAACGTGATCCAACAATAAACAATCACATCAATTAATTAAAATTGATGGTTAAAAGAAACAAAGAGTTCTTTAAATCCAAAAAGTATCGATAACACCATTTTTTTCGATCATGGTGATAGAAATTCATAATTATTAGATGAATCATTGTTCATATTCCTTGTACCATAACCGGATGAAGAGAAGAAGATTATAGTTGAAAAATAAATTGTGGGTGAGTGGGTTCTTTTAGAATATTTTTTATAATTTGTTTTAGATAATTAAATATACTAAAATAGTAAAAAAAAAATATATATTAGAATTTCATTTTTAAAATAAATTTTTGGACTCAAATATCACATGTCATCATTTAATTCATTAATTTGTCATGTCACTGCCACGTCACAACAAGTATAGTACACACATCTCATATTTTGGCGGATTGGCAAAAAAAAATATTAAATATGTATCGATTTTAAGGGATATAGGTGTTCAATAGGTGAAAACTTAATTGAGGTGTTTAAATGAATTATATGGACAACTTCGAAAGGACGTATATGATTTAAACCATATAATTGTTATAGCATACACTACTTCATAAACTCTTTACAAAGAATTGATCTCCCATACAGTTGATTAGTGATTGAGCATATAGTCTAAAAACACAAATACTAAATTTAGTTTGGCACACATGCAATTGATGTCTTCAAATACATACACATATCCAACTTCTGCTTTAAAAACACATACATACACATACAATTGGCCATGCATGTATACATATAGTTTTCTGTTATAAAATATACAACAATTAAGTTAGAACTAGATTTTATATGCACACAAATACAATATATATTTTTTTATTACTTTTAAAAGGACAATAATGTTATTTTAAAAAGGGAAAATATATCAAATTTTCTCTGAACTTGGCAGCAAAACTCACTTTAGTACTTTAACTATAAGGATGTTTAAATGTCCTCCTTAACATCTTTGAACTGTATTAAATACAACCATGAGAGTGATATACCACTATCACCCGCCACATCGTAGCCATGTAAGAACCACGTCACATTTATGTAAGCACCATGTTATTAATTTTTTTTTTTTTTTTTTGCTTATTCACCCTTTTGTTTTGTTAAACTCATTACACTAATTAATTAATTAAAAAAATATTCTAAAATCAAAAGTGTCACATCTTCTTCAACCCCTTCTCTTCTACCTCCCCCCTCCCCACCCCCCACCCCCTTTCTTCTTTCTTGATTTTCACCATNACCACACCTTTCAATCTTTTCTTTTGCTTATTCACTTTTTTCTTACACATTTTCTTAAAATTCATTACAATAATCAATTAATTAAAAATGCATTTTAAAATCAACTTGCCACATTTTCTTCCACCCCTACTCTTCTACGCCTCCCCCCTTTTCTTCTTTCTTCTTTCTTGATTTTCACCATTTTCAACCTTTATTAGCTTCTTTTTTTTTTTTTTTAATTTTCATCTTTCAATGGTTGTTTTCTTCTTCAACATTCATCAAATACTTACTTTTTCTTATTCGAACCGTCTCTCTTCCACAAATTTTTTCATTGGAGAATAACATTTTTTGAAAATTATTCTTTTCTTAACAACTTAAATAAAAAAATGAAGATTGTGTAAAAAAGTTGATAGACCCACATTTTTTTGCATCTCAACTAATAGAATTCAAAATGAGTTACTTAAAATTCAAGAAAATTTGCATTCAATAAATATGAATTGAGTATTGAATTTTTGTGATTAATGAAGGACGTGTGAGGTGAATGATGAAGATGAAGGAAAAATTTTAATATGAAAGAAGAAAAGGTATAAGGAGTGCTTCAATGGGAAAGAAGACATTTGGGGAAGACAACAAAATAAATAGAGAACAAAAAAATTAAATATTTTTAAAAAACAATTGAACCCACAAATTCCATTTACTTCTAAAAAAGAAATTTTACATTCTTCTAACTTTAACTTATAAAAAAAAAAGTTAAACAATATTAGTTAGATATTGGCTATTAAAAAAATGCCATGTGTATGATTTTATCTTTTAATTTTTATTTTTTTTTATTATTTCACGCGCTTTGAGGAGAGTGACTACACTCACTTTGCCACGTCAGCTCTTAGACTGGTATTTAATTAATTCAGAATTGTTAAGGGAGGTATTTAAACGCTCGTATAGTTAAAGTACTAAAGTGAATTTTGCTGCCAAGTTCAGGGGGATTTGATGTATTTTCCCTTTTAAAAAGGGAAATGCATAAGTACTCCCCTAATCTATGCTCAAAATCCCAAGGTCCTATTATCTCCTGAACTTATTTTATAAATAATTTTGTACTCCTCTTCGGCATTACGTGGCACTACCTTGAAAAAAAATATCAACACGCGCTGGACCCACAAGATAGTGCCACATAGGCTGAAATGGTAGAAAATAATTCATAAAATAAGTTCAGGGAGTAATAGGCAAGTGTGCCTCTGAGATTTCGCGCAAAGATTGAGGGGATACTTATGCATTTTCCCTTCTAAAAACAAAATCTTAATATATTTATGTTTTATAAATAAAAAGATGTCCCTCTCCAAAAAAAAAAAACACAAAACATCGAGTTTTTTAGCCACACATATAGTCTTAGTAGTTTATACTATTGTTTTCACCAATTTGATACACAGAATAAAATAAGTAGTGACATTTCATGAGATTATTTTATCTTATGTTTCCAATGAAATATTTTCATTATTTCATATTAAATGAATATCTTCTATTTTATGAGGTTAATAAAAAATATTTATAAATTGACTAATTTTGCTATTTTGCCCTTTGTTTATACTCTCTCTATCTCATTATATAAGTCATCTCTTTCTAAAAATAGTTGAACCACAATACTTGTCATTTTATAAAATGTATGCATAAATTATCATATTTTGCCATTGATAGAGTAGTTAAATTAATCTTGAAAATGTATTCATCATTTATTATAAAGTTGACTTAAGAAAATTAAATAAGGGAAGAAGCATAAAATTACATCATTTCGTAGTGCAATTACAAAGTAAAAAGGTGACATATAAAATGGGACGGAGATAGTATTAATTAGCCTGTTGAAAAAAGAAGTTTTAGAGCTTCAAAATTTATTTAAACTTCTAAAGTCATATTAATTATAGGGGTAATTGAGAAAAAAAATTCTATCATAATTTAGTAAGTGATAAATTAATATGAGACAAATACTTTTAGTAAAATGTCCATCTAATATGAGATGAAGATAGTACGAAATCAATTATCCATATAGTGAGTTTACCATTTTATCTCTATCAATTATGAAGCGGATAATTTAAAATTTAAGATTTTTCAAGAAATTGTATCATTTTCAAAGTAATTAATTAAGGGTATGATGGGTAAAATTATTTTGTCATTTCTTGATTTGTCAAAATTATATATTTATATAAAAGAGAATCCTAGGCCCGACTATGTGGCGCAACCAAAAACAAGATTTCATTTTAAATTTATTATTTTCAAAACTAGACTTCGTTTTTTCATAGAAAGATATGACTTTTATGAATAGTTAAGACTTTAATGAAGAGTTGCGACTTTTATAAAAAGTTGTGACTTTTATGAAAAATTGTGACATTAATGAAGTGTTGCGACGTCTTTCAAAAGTTGTGACTTTTATAAAAAGTTGCGACTTTTTATGAAAGATTGTGAACTTTTCGAAGGGTTGCAACTTTTTCAAATAGTTGTAACCTTTCTGATAAAGCACAACAAACATTTGGTCACACTACCCTTTATTGTCTATAAATAGAGGAATTTTCTCTTATTTTTTTTAAAATTCCGATCTTCTTCTTCTACTTCCGCAAAATTAAATATTTGTTTGATTTGCTCGAGTTGAGTAACATACTGACACCAAATCGTTTTATCATGAGAGGATGTAATTCTTTAAACCTCTGGTATTGGAGGGGAATAGTTTTCTTAAGGAAATATTGTGCATTCAGTAGACTCGATTTTTTCCTTTCTATTGCATTCTATTTTTATATATCCTTGTATGTTTTTTTACATTCATTAATTTATGCATATGATGTTAATTATTATTTTTGAGACATGTTTTAAACTCTGTTATTTGTGTTTCTGCAAAATTATTGTCTCATTGAACATATACACTTATAGTACGTATATTCATTGTGCAGAAAATAATTATTGTACTCAGCTCCAAGAATTCATGTTATGATATTCTATATTAAATTCTATAACTTTATATAAACTTACATATTATTTATTTTGATATAGACATGTAATTTCTCAATTGTCAATTGAAGAAATTCAGTACGCAAGTTCAAAAGTTATAATTGCTTTTATGTTCAAGCGTAATTTTTTTTTAAATATGCTAACAAACTTTTGAATTTTTTTCTAAGACATATATCACAATTGTATAATCTGAGCAACTTAAACGATTCTTTTTATCATGAAATACTTTTGTATATATATTCTTATTTTCTTCTTTATTTTCCTTTTAATGTTACTTAAAGAACTAATGATTTATTATTTCGTTAATAATTCATTTATTAGAGGTTCTTTAGTTATGTGATAATGACAAATAATCAAATTCATGTTGGAATATTGCCAATATTTTTTTATAACCCTATTTTCTCATTATTTTTAATATATAGATATTAGTAAAAACTTATTTACAATTTCAATGCACTTATTATTTATGATCGCGCGACACGCGAGCAAATTACCTAGTTGATAAATAATTAAAAATAACTATAAAATAAAAAGTGGACAAATAATTAGGGACATAAGGATAATAATTTTATCATTTTAGTACATATAATTGAATAAAATAACCACAAATTTTTCTATTTACATTATATACTAGTAAAATTACCCGCGCCTTGCGCGGGAACTTAATATCAGAGAATTCATAAAATAATATTTTAAATCTATCAGTTAACTATATTATCTCACATACAAGATTATTACGTGGTAACAAACATTAATAATGTAAAGAAAATGAAACTTATTACATCCTATCATTTCTCCTTACTAACATAAATATAATTTAATGACTAAATAAATTATACCAAGATCTGTAACATAAGCAATCATCAGTGATCCACTCAACAGGAATAAAATACATAAATATTTAGTTGTGAAGAAGAAGAAGTAGAAGAAGAGGAGGAGGAGGAGGAGAAGGTTTAGAATTTTCGTTGTTTTAAAGTGAGAGGAAATTCCTTTATTTATAGATAACAAAGGGTGGCCTGCATAAATGTTTATTATGCTTTGTATATAAAGTTGCAACCTTCCGAAAAGTCACAACCTTTCATAAAATCACATCTCTTTATAAAAGTCGCAACTCTTCATAAAAGTCGTAATTCTTCATAAAAGTCACAACTTTTCTTAAAAGTCAAAACTCTTCATTAAAGTCACAACTCTTCATTAAAGTCACAATTGTTTATAAAAATCACAATTTTTCATAAAATAAGAAGTATATTTTTGAAAATAAATAAATTTATAAAAAAATTCCATTTTGTGATAGTGCCACATAGATGAATCGATGATTTTCTTTTTTTTTATATATATGATTTATAAATTTTATCTTAAAATTATTATACAAAAATGTGTCAAACAAAGTTTAGTGATACTTTTGCTCATAAGAAATAGTAATAAAGGGAAATATTTTGCATTTTATTATTCTTACAATATAAATAAGTGGGAAAAAGGGAAACAGAAGCAGCCTCTGTGGGCGTTACTTCTCTGAGTTGTTGAAATTTGTCGCCAATGAATATACACTCGTCTTCACTTGTACACAAATTCAAACATGGGTTTAATTCCCATTGGTTTACTGTTCAAGTTTCAGTTGCTGCTACTGTATTAAGTATTGCTGGTGGTTTGATTTTTGCTATAAAAGATGGTGCAAAAATCACAAACATCATGCTATCAAGTTCAAAAAAAGATCATTTCACAGTACCTGGATTGCAAAATCTTGGTAACAATTGCTTTTTGAATGTTGTTTTACAGGTAAAGATTGCATCTTTTTCTTCAATTTTTTTTTTAATCGGTTTAGCAAATTTGGTGTGGGTTTTGTTTGATTTAGCATTTCTTGATTTCTTGTTTATATATATGTGTTGATGATTTTGGATTAGGCTTTAGCTAGCTGTAAGAGCTTTGGAAAATTTCTGGAGCAAGTTGTGGAGGAATATGAGGGTTCATCAATGGAAGGAAGTAGAGACTTGCCCGTTATTGCTGCTTTGGCTTCGCTTGTTGAAGGTGAGTTTGAAATCCGATATAGTAGAATTTGGAACTTGTAGGAATAAATGCTGGCAGGTATCTTGTGGAATCAGTTGAGATTGATTCGGACACCGTGGTTTTGAAAAAAATATGAATAAATACCTATTTAAGCTCTAGTCAAACGAAAATGTGGATATTAAGAAGAGTTTGTGCTGGTAGAACTGCTAGCTAGGTAGAGTTTATGGAATAGAGCATGAGCTTTAAGATAATTTAATTGCAACAACAACAACAACATAACCATTGTAATCCCAATTGTGGGCTTTGGGTAGGGTGGTGTGTATGACTGTATGTAGCCTTATCCCTACCTTGTGAAGGTAGAAAAACTGTTTTAGATAGACCATCGGCTAAAAAGAAGCATTTTAAAAAATAAGTATGTGAAGCAAATATAACAATGACCAAGTCATGTTGAAAACAATGAAGAAGAAAATAGATGCGGCGACAAAATGATAAGATACCTGAAGCAAAGGAAACAGCATGTTAAAATTGAAGATTAATATAGTCGGAGAGTAAAAATAACAATACTGTAAAGGAAGCTAGACAATGCTCAACCTACTAACTTTTTACCCTAATCCTCAACCTACATATCTTCCTATTTAGGGTCCTGTCCTCAGCCTGTCTGATCACCTCTCCTTAAGACTTCTTCGACCTACCTTTACCTTCCTTATACCGTCAATTGCCAACCTCTCATACCTCCTTAATGGGGCATGCGTGTATTTTCTGTTTACATGCCCCAACCATCTCAGTTCATTTCCCTCATCTTGTCCACTACATAGGTCAGCCCCATCTTGTCTCGAATAATTTCGTTCCTAATCTGTCTTAGTATGCCCACACAATCATATCAACATTCTTATTTCCGCTACTCTCATCTTCTAGACTTGTGAGTTCTTGACCAACCAACACTCCACCTCATACAACATAGCAAGTCTGACCTTATATAAAACTTACCTTTAAGACTTGGTGATGCATTCTTTTGTATCGGATGTGAGCTTCCATTTCATCCACCTCGCTCCAGTACAATGTGTAGCATCTTCATTAATCTTCTCATTTTCTTAGATTATTGACACAAATACATGAAACTTTCTTATTAGGGAGTGTTTGTGTTTCAATCCTTACTTCCACATCTGTCACGTGAGTTACGTCACTGAAGTTGCACCCTAAGTATTCTGTATTAAAACTGCTCAACCTGAACCCTTTAGGCTCCAAGTTTTTTCTATACCTCCAACCTATTGTTAACTCCGCTGCGTGTCTTGTCAATCAAAACTGTCATTCGCAAATAACATTTACCATATATCTCTCCTTGGATATGTCGTGTCAGTTCATCCATTTCCAAGATAAATAGGAATAGGCTAAGAGCCGCTCCATTTTAGTGAATTATGGATTGATGAAGCAGAACTGAATATTCACATAATGGTTATACGTTGAAGGTGTGGCAAACTTTACAAAGACGAGAATGAATGCTTGTGGTTATATGGAGACCAAAAAGTTGCAAATTGGAACATGTAAGCTGTTCTGTTTATCTCATTCTAGCATTTTATGTATTTTGATCAGGAAAACAAGAGTTTATGTCATTGAATTTGGTGTTAACTCTACAATGATCTTCTTATTCTGATATAGTTATTATGCTGAAGAGAGTTGTTGTCCTTGAGGGAATGTAGGAGGTATCTATAGATAACTAGATGTGGAGACATGCACTGTTACAGTTTGTAGAGAAGGATCGAGTCACAAGACTATGAACAGAAAAATCTAAATCAATTGAATTCGACTTTTCCTTGCCTTTGTTTGAATTCCTAGATTGACCTATTTTGTATACAACTTTAGCTCGTCAATGAGAAGCTGAAGGCTTAGAGTTCAATGAAAGAGAGAACTCCGATGCCTTGTTTTTGGTTAAACACGACTTGCTGGTTTTATTCCTCAAATCCCCTTTTAAATTGGGAGTCTTATTACAACAATAGCAAGTCTAATTCTTGTGAAACTAGAAACATAAATCCTATTCTAGAATAATAAAGATAGAAAAACCTAATCCGTATGAAGATAGGAAACATAAATCCTATTCTATAGTAGTAAAGAAAGCTACAAAAAGTATAATTAAATAGTTAATTTAATTGGCTTTCCTTCAGGCATACGTCTTGCCTACAAAAGCATCCACAACATGCATACTTAATTGTGGCGAAAATAACATTTTTACTTAACTGTATGCATTTTCTAAAGTATTTGAGTTTAAACCCAAATTTATAGCATATGGAAAAGAACAAACAACGCCATTTGTGGCTGTAAATATTAATATGTTCAAATCATATATGTTGTCTTTTCATTTAAAAAGTTATAATCATTATACACTATAAAAAGCGAATTAATTGGTGGCAATTTTAACATCAGTCTTTCAAAGAAACCAACCCCCTTCCCTTCCATAGCTCATGAATCTTTGCTAGCTCCACAGATGGAGATGGTGGTCTTCATTATTCGTGAAGTTTTAAGGTGATGGGAGTTGTATCTAGCGATTATTCTGATTCCAACATCCATTAACTCTACATATTTCTCCATCTTCAGTTTCACTTAGTTTATGCAAACTTTTCTTTTAGGGAAACATAAAAAGTAAAGAATAGAAAAAAACAAGAAGGAAAGATTAAAAAGAACATGCTAAACCTAAAAGCATCATTGAGGAAACTGAAAACCATTTCTTGCCTTTATTTAGTTGTTTCTTGATCAAATGCTCTTCAGATTTCCCTTTTCACATGTTCATTGGATTGGCCTATATTTAATTAGTTAATGGATCTTCAAACTTTTACTGTTTCGTACTCTTGATAAATAACATAATTGCGTTAATTATGTTGTTAAATCTTTTTATCGTATTCTTAACTTCAACAACTAGTTATGACTTTCTATACGTACTCTTAACTTCAACAACTAATTAAGACTTTCTGCACATATTCTTGACTTCAACTACTAATTATTGTTATGTATAGTAAGAAACTAATAACACTCTTGATAAATGATAATTGCCTTAATTATCTTGTTAAGCCTCTTTCCCCACAAATTTTAACTTCAATAACTAATTAATGCATTAGAAACTTATGGTGCTTTTTGCATTCCTAATTATCTTCGAAAGTATAGCTGAAAATATTTCTTAAATAGAAGGCTTTTTAGGTGAAGGATGAAATAGTCACTCAACTTTTAAAAGGGTAATTTGGTGATTCAACTTCAACATTAGAAGCTTCCCATTATAAAAATAGCATAGAAGATAATAGATAATATATAAAAACAATATTAAGCTGTTATTTTAGTTTTTATTTGCTAATAATAATCTTTAATCAATACTTGTATTTAGCCAAACTGTTATGATAAACATACATTGAATGATTTTAGCACTACTAATGTCTGACTACTATTTAGTTGTGATAAGTTTTCACCTTCTCTACTCGTCAGATATGTAATTGTTGATTCTGCAATTTCCAAATTTGGCCATTGATCATTTGGCAACATAATGCCCCAAAAAAAATGAAGTTGGTTATTAATTTGGAATCCTATTAAATCTAAATAATGGCTAGAATGCCAGTTACTTTAACAAAATACTGTGCAAACGGTGCTGATTCCTAAACGTTGCACAGTTGCACTTATCCAAAAGTCTTTTTATTGGAAGTAAATTTGCCATAGATTCCCTATTAAAGATACATTAACTTTAATTTTACCTAATTTTATTTATTTCTAAATAATTTTAAGTGATTGAACATTAATGCCAAGGGAATAATGCTTGCTGAATGGGTAAAATTGTCTAACACTTAAGAGTATTAATGTCCATCAACAATTTAAGGTTATTTTGTTGCATTCCACCTTTAGTATAATATGATGATCAAATGATTTATCTCAATTTGTTAGTTCTCTGAGATTCAAGAAAGGAAGTTGAAAACTTTTATATTTTGGTTGTAATACTTAATCTGCATCTGCTTTGCTATAATAAGTTGGTACCAGTGTTGTCAAAGGCGCGCAAAAGCCCCAAAGCGAGGCTCAAAACGTGTTGAGCGCTTCACCTCTCTTAATGTGCGCTTCAATATCGCCATCAAGTCTTTAAGACAAACGTGTCCTTGGGAATGAGCGATTTTGAAGAGGCGACATTAAACAATTGCTATTTCACATTATCGTAATTTTTCTTTTCAATTTCTTTGTCCATATATTTGTTATTCATGCTTATAGTTATTAGTCTCGGACCAAACATGTATGTTTGTCTTTTTCTCCATTTGTGCCTTTTTTCATAAAAGTCTACGCTTTATTTGCGCTTGAAGCCTTAACAGACCTTAGAACTTTTTGCGCTTTCGCTTTTGATAACATTGGTTAAAACCAATGATTCTTATGTGTAAGTCTATTTTTAGGAAAGCCGCCTTGAGGTTTTGGGTGAGGGAGTTTGGCATAGACCCCTAGATGGTATTTTGATTTAAAAAGTATTAGAGGTACATGCTCACTCTTAAGTCTTACCTATAAAAGAGTGAACTTGTCCAGTCTTTTACATTTGTTAGTCCTAATCAAAGAACTATGTTTTTCTTCAAGAAATCAACATAAAGCGGAGAACTCCTCCTTATTCCTTATTACAAGTAATGTCTAAATGCTCAATGAGAAGATTGGTGTGATGTTCTGCAGAATTATGTACTGTGCGACATGGAAGAACTGTTCTAAGTCCAAGGAGATTGATGCATGCCATGACTTCTCACATTCCTGGTTTCAATCTAACTAGCCAGCAGGTATTCTTTTCTTCACAGTATGCGGACAATTATCACCAGTACTAGTGTTTTAACTTACATATTTCCCAAATGTAGGATGCAGAGGAAGCACTCTCCCATCTTTTATCTTCTTTAAGAGCCGAACTGTCAGAATCTTTTGTTCATGATCACAGCTCTTTGGCGGATGTAATTACACTTCCTAATTGTAGGATTGTTACACAAAGGATGAAAGGAGAAAGTGAACAGGAGAGATGGAGGCAGAGTTTTCTTGGGCCTTTTGATGGGATTCTTGGTAGTTTTTTAAACTGCCAAACTTGTTCGTTTCAGGTTGAATGGTACTTGAAAGAACATTTATAATCATACAATTTAATTATTGACTGCTGTATCTTTTTGCACATTATAGAACTTGTTTGCTAAATTTACAAAGAATATTCTAGAGTTGCTTTGCTGTGCTAGCCCAGGCGCGCATGCAATCTGTGATATTGATTTCAAGTTGCTGTAAAAGGGAACAAACTGTTACCTAATGGATAATTTTTTAAAGAAAAATAATTAACTAACTGGTGTCTATTGTACATTGAAAGTGAGAAAAGGTCAAAACTTAGTTTAGAAAGTCCTATTTTACTCCTTTTTGGTTCATTAAAGGGCATTTTGGTACATTTCAACATACTTTTAGTTTAAGATCAAAAGATGCAAAAGTCTTTTTACTTTCTTAAACTTTGTTCCAAGTCAAAACCATACAAACAAATTGAAACAGAGGGGGTACATTTTATGCCATCTTATTAGTATTTTTCCATGATTTCATCTCTAGTTTTGCTGGCTTAATCTTTAGCTTTCTTGGAGGACATGATCATGCAAGTTCTCTCATATTCTTATCAACAAGCCTCTTCACTAGTTTTTAGTCCTCCTTCCATGCATAATATATGGCAAATCTCTATCATTTAGGTCATTATTTTGTTTGTGGGGCTGTATGAGGTCAAGTTTGGACCTTTTACTTTGTAAAGTTAGCTGTAAATAAGTGATAGCTTGTATTCATGTAAATGCTCTCTTCAGTTTTGGGTTCACGCCCTATATTTTGGATCTTCATTCATATTTTACTTATTCATATTGTGTTTTTTTTTCAGATCTCTCTGGATTTTCAGTTATTTCATAGTTTGCATCTTGTGCCAACGTCAAGCAGCACTGGGGCTATTGTACGTTTAAAACTGAATTGTCGTATGTTTTTATTTCCTTAATTTGATTCCATATTCATGATGATGTATTCTTCAAACATTATGTCAGATGCCTGGGTGTTCTGTCGAGCATTGCCTGAAGCAGTTCTTTGTTGCGGAACAACTCGAGAACTACAAGTGCAGCCACTGTTGGCATACTGCTGCCGAAAAGTATGTCTCTGCCATGGATGAAAATGAGGTGACCTTGGTTTACAGATCGTAGTTTAGCATACTACCTTAACCTTGAAGCTTGTGGCTGTAGTCTATAGGTTCAAATATGGCCTAGGCAAAATTTATATGTCATCATACAACTTTTCCTCGATTTGACAGGAATTTGGTCAATGGTTCCCTTCTGTGTTTCTGTGTTTAACATATTTATGGCGATCCTAGAATCTGTTTAATTAGATGGGATTTGTTATCAGGCTATTGTTGAAAAACTTAAGCTGTGCAACGAGGAAGATTCATGTGATTGCAAACAGCTAGCGTCCCTTGCTAGATTTCCATGGTCAAATAGCTTCTCACGCACTTTCAAGCAACTCAGTATTGGCCGGAGTCCTAAGGTATGATTGTTGGTGTCATTTTCTTCAAGTAAGAGTTAAAGGGGCTAGAATCAGGTTCTTAATTAAAAGGATTGACCATATAGCTGCCAACAAAATTATAAAACGAGGAAAATAAGGGATCGTCAAGGAGTAACATTTTTACATGTCACTTGAGGCAAATAGGATTTAATTTTAATACTTGGTGCTTCAGCGCTCTGTGATTTAATGGTTTTTTCATGTGTTTTATTTGTTGACTCTTTTGCATGTGCTTACTGTTGTGCCACCTTGCAGGTTCTATGTCTTCATTTACAACGTGCTTCTATAAATGTATTTGGAGAACAGAACAAACTTCAGGTACTGATATTCTTGCAAGTGGGTTGTGTTCTTCAGTTAAGGAAGTAGATTATATTATATAGAAGAACGCAGCCAATTGAAGTAAATTTCACCTTTAATTTTTTTAAAAAAGAAATAGCCCAGATGAGGTTCTGGTAGACACTAGACAACATAATGCACTTGACAGTAGAAGCAATAGGAAGCCTATATTCGCTGTACGATTTAATTCACTGTTTCTTTATTTTCCATTCACCTATTTCCCATCATTGCTGATTTTCCACTTCAACCTTTTTAATTCCTGCTCCTGTTAATCACTTCTCCTTTTTTTTGGTTCAATTGTTTGGCCATCTATTCTTAGTAGCATCACTGATTCCTCTGCCCTTCCTTATCAGATCCCACGCGAGATTCCTATGAACTTTCCAAGTCCTTAAATTTCTATCTTCCATATCTGAGTTAGCTGCTTCTGTGTTTCCAGTGTATAATTATAATCATCAGAATCCTCCTCTACAGAGTAGTCTCCATATTTTCTAGAACACCTCTCTCCAAAATCAATTTGTATTCAGTTTTGGTTGATGCATCACTTGTCTCCATAATTATCCATCTCCATCGTTCTATATGGGAATTTCGTTCCTTCTTTTCCCATTATAGTTAATGTCTTTATCAAGAAGGCAAGAATTTGTTGTGGCCGACTCCGTTCTACCCAAGACTAGAAGAGCTAGCTTATCTGAATTTAGCATATGGCATATACTTGGATTGATTTGCAGCTTGCTTGCATCATGTACTTTGCCTTTTGTTTCAATCATTTCTTAGTCCTGATTCAGCCGTCTGTAATTGATCTTCTTGCTTTTTGTTCTCACCAATTACTGTTTCCTGATTCTTGCCCCTGAAAATGCTCAGTTCCTCTTTTTTTATACTGATTTGAACCTTTAGTTGGAAGACTCTGATAATTTGATTTCTTCCAAGTCAACTTATAGCTTGGCCTAGCTCTTTCAAAATCTGTTTATTTTGAGAAGGGTCTTTTTTCGGGAAGTGTTTTTCAAAGAAGTACATAGTTTGGAGAGTAGCTTTTTGTGTTTGCCAAATCAATCTTAAAAGTACTTGCTTATATTTTGCAGTAATTTGTTCTTGGCTAAGGTTCCAAAGTGCTACGAGGAAAAGCTACTTTTTTACCTTATGAAATACAACTTCTAGTACTACTCAAAACCACTTATTTTCCCCTGAAAAGCTTCGCCAAGCACCTCAATTTTCTTAATTATGCAACAACAATATCAAATGCCCAGTGTGACCCCATAAATGGGGTCTGAGGAGGGTGGGGTGTACACAGACCATACTCCTGCCTTGGGTAAAAGGTAGAGAGGCTATTTCTAGTAAGACTAGTTTGCTAAAATAAGCACTTTACGAAAGAAAAAAGAGATAAGCACTTTGGTCTACTGAGAAGCTTGCCCAAACAGACATAGTCTCATGTCCAAACTTGTTTTATCTTGGTCATCAGCTTGTAAAAATCTTAGACTTACTGATAGTTGGTTCTGTAATGGCCCTTGAGAATGGTGGGCATGTCCTGTAATGTCATAAATCCATTTTGGTTAAGGTGGATATGTTTATTATGAACATCTTTTCACCAAGTGCTCCCTGTAATTAAAATCATCCACCTGCCTTCCCCACACAATCATTCGTCTGTATTAGCTGCTTGAATCACCAAAGAGGTGTGCACTAGCACCCAATGTTCCCCTTTTTTTTTTTTAAGCACCCAATGTTCCTCAAGCAGTCAGAAACTTTTCCTATTTCTTTGCAATATACTTCTCACAAAAGACTATCTTCTTTTAGGCACAGAGAACAGCTGCCCTCTTTGAAAATAGGCCACCTTTAGCTAACAGGTCTCGCTGTTACTCTGATCAAGAATCTATGAATTACCATTTTCCTGGCTGGCCATATTCGCCTGTCCATTGCATTCACTAAGACATGTTACTCAGTCTTTCTCCGTTTCTTGTGTTTCAAGTTGAGCTCACTGCTCACCAAAAAAGGATTGAGCTCACCTTTGCATACATTAATATTTATCTTCTTATTGAATAAATAAAATGGCCACTGGCCGAAAATACATTAAAAGAAAATAAAAAATTGACAAACTCATGTAGTTGTCACTTGTCTGTCTAAAAGAAATGTATGTTATAGTAGATGTTTTTTTATAACTGAGAAATCACTAAGGGCCAATGGCACATGGTTCAAATTTGGTAGATAATTGGTCTGCCCCTAACCCTTCTGCGCTTAAAATACTAAGCTTCGGCAGGATTTGAATCCTGCTGCACGTCTAACCCACAGATCACACATTGCACTCTTACCACTAGACCAAAGTCCTGGGGGCGTATTTTCTGTATCCTATTTCACAATTTATTTAAAATTGAATAGTCCACTAGATTGAGAGGACACCCTTCTACTTTTGGCTGACCCAAATTATGTGATTCTTTTCTTTTGTTTGAATGCAAAATCAACTTATTAATTGCATAAACTTCAGAGTATCAGAACTACAACTTTTAGTTGATACATTTTGACTGTAGTTTTTTTGTCTGAACCTAATCGACAACCTAATATGGATTTGTTGTTTGATATTCAAATCTTATACTTTGCTTAGGTGCATTCTGCTTCGCTGTAAACCCTCAAATGTTTGAATTTTGTGTTCAGGGCCATATTTCATTTCCATTGATTTTGGACTTGGCTCCTTTCGTGAAGAGTGGAGTGGGAACAAAGAGTTGGGAAGAGAATCTGCAAATTGGGCAAATCACGCATCAGCAGCCTTTCCCTTTGTTCAATAACTTAAATCTGCAAGCTAATCAGGAGATGTTGACTTTCATCACCCAAAGTGAAAGAAAATTTTCTACAGAAGTAGAAGATATGGCCGGTTTGCGTGACTCAGATAATTTTGGTATTAAAGCACCAAAGTCAAAATCAAGTTTGCTTGAGGCTGGAGACGACAAGAAGATCAGCTTAAATCAGCTGGCTCCACATTCTGGAAATCAGGTTGGTTGCTCTTGGTAGATAATGTTATTTACTCGTAAACTTTCTCGCATAACATATCATATGTATAATGATTCTATCCATTCCGTCATGGAGATTTTCACCTACTCTCGAAGTGAACGTAAGTTGTGTAGCTTTACGTTTGTAGCAAGATTCTAACTGCTTAAGGAAAACTTGCACCTAGTACTATTCCTGAGTAAAGTACTGATATATCTCTTGCTAGCCATCCAGAAAAAACCAGATCCGGCTCTGAGACCTCTCTTACTTGCATGCTGGTTGCTTATTATTTTTCTTAATAAATCACTCGGTTACTCCAAAGTCCAATCTTGTGATAATCTGAGGAATACAACAACACCGATGCCTCAATCTGAGCAAAAATTCGGATCCACTCTTTGAATCCGAACCATCCATGTCCGCTTCATTTAAGCTTGTGTAGTTTGAGGAATGAATATAGAATCTACAAACGGAGGGAGGGATATGAAAAGCAGTTCAAGGATATGAGGTCCTCTTGTTATGTTATTTTTGATAACTTCAGGTTTGAATCCATAAGTTCTCTTGAAATATTAAGCAATGCTGTGAAAGACTTGTTAAATTTTTCTGATATCTGTCTTCAAACTGCAAGGCCAGACCTTTCAATGTGCTGTTGTTGAATGATTAGGGAAATATGTATAGAACTAGTTAGTGTTCGTTGGACAGCGTTGTTACTCTTTAAAGGTCTTTTCATCTGTGGCATATGTGCATTCATGATATGCACGCCAAAACGACTTAAATCGTGCATTCATTTACATATAATATATTGCAGTAGTTTCCATGTTTGTTAAAATGGCAGATGCATGCGTATCAAGTTTTGGTACAGTTTAGATCCGAGATCTATAGGTCTTTAGACTGGCAGCTGATTCTGATTTAGCTACTCTTGTATGATAGAAACTCTTTATTGTTCATCTAGAAAAGTTGGGGCACACAAAGAAAAACTTTAATGTAGGTGTATTTACTGCAAGAGAAAAAAGGGGATTTCAGTTGGCTCGTTAGACATCAGAATCTCTACTTAGTAGCCCAGCCAAATAATTCTCTTTCACAGGTTCAATATCTCCCTAATAATTACTGTGTGATCAAATCTGCTCGTTGGAACCCCTGAACTTTTACTTTCCATCATTGTACTTCTTTTTGCAGTCATAGTTTAATCAATTTTTGATAGCAGGCGGTTTATTCAAGTCTGTGTTTGATAACTTTAACCATTGCACAAAATCATTAAGGTGAAGTTTGTGAAAATGGAAGCAATAAGTTGTAACGGACATGTGCTACATGTCTTGGACTAGTGTGCTTCTGCGACGATTCTACAGTGTTACAAGTTACAGTAGAGAGCATCCTTGCCATTCAACAAATTGGTTGTGAATCTTGCTTCACAATTAGGCATATAAAGCTTTTGCTAAGGAAACCAATAGAAGATGATTGATCACTTATTTCACCGTGTGCAATTACAACAGTTTTAACTTCTTAGGAACAAATGTTTACTAATCTAGAAGCAGGGAAGATTTCCATGTTATGCCTTACTGTTCCGTCTTTTTTGTTTTCATCCATTTGGCGGTTCTTTTCGTTCATTTAACCAACATAGTCACATTCTAAGGATCAAACAGAATACTGTTATGTTTGCTTATAGTACAATCCTAGTGAGTCGTGGGAACAGATGGAGACTAATATTGGAGCAGGGAGGATAATGTCGCCCATCTGCTGTATTTCTAAAGTTGATTCTAGTATTGTGTATTTCACTTGCACTATCTCTTTTTGCTACTCTATGCTTTCATATGTCATGTATTGTTAGTTTATTCGTGTAATTTGAAGCTCACGTGATGTTGTTCCTCTATCCTTTTTTACGTTGCAGGGTGAAACTTCCCGAATAACGCATTCCATAAGTCACAAGTACCAACTAACCTCTGTGGTTCAGCACTTTGGAATAGTTGGTAGTGGGCATTACACCGTTTTCAGACGAGTGACAGACAAAATTAGTGAAGACAATCATGCTGAACTACTGGGATCTGCTGTTGGTAAGTGGTTTTGCATCTCAGACACCGAAGTATATGGGGTCTCCGAGAGAGATGTTCTTGATGCTGAAGCAACCTTACTTTTCTATGAAAAAGTTTCTGATTGCTAAATTCTTGTTGTGTTATAGCTGTTTGTAGACTGTAGTATAGCTTGAATTGAATAATTTGTGGTAGGCTGGTAGCAACTCAAACTGTGAGTCTATTGTTATGGGCATTTTGTGTTTTGCCTGGAGAACTGGCTCTGGCAGACCAATTGAACTTAATCAAGTTTCAGTGTACTTTATGCTGTTCTCTTTGATGTCTTATTATATCAGCCGCATGGTCTTTTCTTTTTTGGTTTCCATACGGTTCGGTACCTGTATTGGAGGTCGATTTGTTCGGATTCACATTGTGTAGGGCTCATTCAGGGGAAGCGCCCCTACCGAGAATTTGAATTCGAATTAACTGTTTAGCTTGGGATTTTGAAGCAAGTTTAAGATGATAATTAGCAGCATCATATAACAAATCTTGAAATTATTATAGCTTGCTTGCATTAGTTTTGCGTACTTTGTTTAATCTATTTGATATTGGCATGTATAACTAATGAAAAAGACAGAAGTTTTTCTCTAAACTTATTATGAAAAGTCAGTTGCACGCTACACTATTTTGGCAATATATTACACATCTGAATTATTAGAAAGTGAATTTATTTCAACCCTACACATATGCAACTAGTCACATGATGAGAGAGTGTTTCACACTGTCATCATATCACTGTCACATCAATTACGTCAAAATTCAAAAATATAAAATTCATGTCACTGAATTGCTTCTTCTTTTCTATAAACCCTCAAATTCACCATTAAACCACCACCATTAATGTTGCGATCATCACCAAATTCACTTCTCCACCACCATAGATTTCACCATCCATAACCAAATTCACCACTGAAATCTTCCACAACCACTATCATCGTAGAAAAATTATTAACAATAACAATAAACTTAACTAAATTCACCATCAGAATCACATCACTACCATTGAAATTCATCACAGTCATAACCATAAATTTCAGCATCTACAACGAAATCACAAAATCTATTGTCATTATTGAAATTAATTACCATCACTAATTTTATCATCCATCTCCAAACCCACCAAAAAAAAATTATTACAATTGACGAGATCTAGAAGAGACAATCCTTTCATGGTCGAGAAAATCAACGGGGATGATAGAAATTATTACATCCGGATAGAGAAGTAAGATTTTAAATAATAATTTTCCAATTACAATCTTAAATAAAAAATAATAAGGTGTCTTCGTCCATCACAGAGAAACAACCAGAACACTTGTGCCAATAAATGATTACATTAAAAATATAGATTTAGAAGTAAGAAGAGTATAGATTCGGATATAAGAACAAAAATAGAACAATTTTCTAATAGATTTAAAAAATAAAGGATCGCGTGAGAAATAGACAGATGTATAACTCAGTTGGGGGGGGGGGGGG
>NC_028640.1:61446890-61451829 GCF_001406875.1 Solanum pennellii
TTGGGGGGGGGGGAGTGAGACATGTATATTACGTTTGACGAGATGGAGTGGAGAAGAAAGTGAGGGTGGGGGAAAATTGACTTTTTCTTTTAACTCAAACGCGCTTTATTTATTTTATATTTAATTTTTATTTCCACGTCAGTTATATGAATAATATTACATTCACTTTTGAATAATTTAGGTGTGTAATAGATCGTTCCAGTAGTTTTAGCGTGTAACTGACTTTTCGAACAACTTTAGTGATGAATTTATGTCTTTTTCGTATAACTAATATAAGAAAAATCATGATATTTGCAATGTAAGAGGTTTTAATGCATCCATTAGCCTGATTAAAAACACAATTGCCTCTCAAAATCTTTCTATATTTTTTCCACTATATTTATGAAAGATATTTTTATAAACAAATAATCTATTTTGATAATTATGCAATGTATGTTATTTCTGATATAACCAACCAAATACAATATGAGAAATAACCTCAATATAACTAGTATCATTATTATCGATCAACTGACAAATATTAAAGAAACAACATGAATTATGATGCGAACTTGAAATCTCAAATTTAAGCCCTTCATATATAAAAAGAATTATATTGTAATCATTACACCCGAATGAATCCCACAATGTCAAAGTAAAGGCCAACAAGTTTTTATACGTGTGGAAGACCTCTACAAAAGATGTACAACTCTACCCAATAATTTAACATCTCTATTTTACTTTTATAGCAAAAATATTGCATTTTGTTATGTAGATTTACTTTGTAAATATAAGGGGGAAAAAAGAGAAAAAGAAAAAGTTGGAGAGGCTCGATATCAACTCAATCTCTAATCAGGTTAAATTCCTTTTGTGTACTGAATCATCTTTAATTATTAGAGAACATTTTACCTAAATCATAAAAAAGAAGATATATATCAATCTGAGAGGGGCGATTAAGAAGTTTCTCGATATTTCAATAAGAATTTGTTTCTCATCATGTATTTTATCAAATAAAATTTAGAAAAATCGTATCTTATATTATAAATTTTTTATCGTTCACCTTGGGAAAAAAACTTTATTTCTAATAATGAAAATAAATGAATGAATCTAATTACAAAAAATGAAGAAAAAAAGGATTTGAGAATAAAAGTACTCCTTTTTTAATATAAGAGCACCTTCTCTTTTTTTTTACTGAATAAATTACCTACAAAAGGAATATTAAGGGAAAAAACAAGAATAGGAAGTAAAAGGGACGACATAAGAAATAAATCTAAAATTACTCAAATAAAATACAGCCGTTGCCCAAAATATAGATTACCATTTTCAATTTATTTATTTACTTTTTTTAAAAAAAAATAATTTTAAAATAATCTTTTTTCTCTTAAAAATTTATTAATTTTAACTTTTCATATGACATATTTACAATAACAAGATTAAACAATATTCTAGTATATATATATATCTTTGTTTTTTATATACATCGTTTAAAACCACAATATTCATTTTTAAACTTTCTTAAGCTTCGCACCAAAACAAAATCAGAAAATAAATTAAAACTTAGGGAGTATCCAATCACAAATTAACATCTCTCACAAATTATCATTTGAAGCTTTGAATATCTCCATAAATGTGTATAATATATATACAAAACCTCAACATTAATTCAATATATATTCATCTTCTTAATTCTCAAAGAAATTTCACAAGAACCTTCTCCACATAATAAATGATATATATCTCCTTAATTATATATACCCTCTATGATTATATATAATTTTTTTATTCTTAGATTTTCTTACTACGTACATGTATTTTAGAAATGGAAGTAGATATATTACATCATATATAAAAGTACTTGTGACATCGAGATCTAGACTAGACACAACATATGAATTTGACAGAATCCACTTGTATCCAGCTCTCAAATGAGGTATATATACGTGTAACAAAAAATAAAACACTCAATTATATCATAAACATCATCGACTGATTCTAAATTTTGGATTCGTCACTCGATAATTCTCCAAATTCTAATTATGAATAGGAGGTTTCTTTCTAGCAGGAGTATAATCTATGTCTATTGATACTGAATTTTCATACTCTGATTTCTCTTTAGTGCTTATAACAACTTGTTGGTTGCCACTCTTTTGAACTAATTCATAATTATCAACTTGCAAATTCCTTGCTGCAAAAATAGAAAATTATATGAAATCAAATTACTATATGAAAAAATATATCTAGAAAATGGACTATTAGAAATTATATTTAAAAAAGAGAGAATTATATACCTTGACAAGTGATCAAGAAGAAGAAGAAAATGAAAGACATGATCAAGAACCAATGTGTTTTTTGATTAACAATAGCCATTTTTGATGTTGTTGTAATTTTTTTTAAAAATGAAATTTGGAATATGTTTTAAACAAATTATATTGTCTTATTATTTATAGAGAGACAAGATATATAGATGGAAAAAATTGGGCAATCAATTTTAAAAAATGTCAAATCATGTTGCAAAATTTTTATACTTTGGATAATAACATGAGGGCCCTCAAGGGGGTGACAGTAGGACTATAGGAGTTCATATCAACATTTTGCATGAGAAATTATATGATTTGCATGTAAATGGGATATGTTGGTTCAAATGATTAATGAGGTTAAAAACAAGATCTCAAAGACCACCCATATGCTTTGTCTGCTGTTTGTAAGAAATTGAAAAATAAAATACCGATTCGAAATTTAAAATTTATAAGTTTTATTATGTATTAAGAATATTTGAACCTTAAGTACGTTCTATTTTTATCACTGGACCAAGTGACTATTTTATTAATGGATTCCCAATAAATATATATACATTTATTATATAATAAAATTTTCCATATAAATATAGAATCTAAGTGAAACCTAGTGAATTTTCATAAATTTGCTTACCAAAATTTCAATATAAGCATAGAATCTTAGCCCATTTTTTAAATAGAAAGGGAAGCGGTAAAGCTATTTTGATTTACACTACATTTGGCTCTAATAAATGTATTATGCGACATAGAAAACATCGTGTTAACATAAATTTTCTCGTAATTTATATATATTATCAATTTAGAAAATATATGTTATCATAGTAAATAGTACTGCTTTAAATCAAGATTTAAATAATAAGCTTATCACAAAAAAATATTATAGATTCTCTTGTGAATGTTCAATATGAATTGTCATATATATATATCTTATTTACGCGAATATATGAAGATGGTCAATGAAAATTTTTAATAGTTAAATACAAAAATGTATTCTATACGAGCAATACCCAGCGGGATGCATATTGTCCAAATGGAACCTAAAAGATAGGATGGGTGATCCATAAGATCATTTGGCGAGGTTCAACCCTCAGCTATCCTGATCTTCCTAGTGATATGCGGGACAAACATCATTCTAAGTTGTCCAAGTTGTCAAGAAAGAGTTCCTTTGCACGAGTAAGAATATTTATTTCAATTTGACGAGGTTCAATCATGTAATAATTAGTTGTATCTCACTAATATTACCTTATAGACGATATTTATTGTATATTTTTCTTGTCATCTAACCAAATATTCTTTACACGTGTATTCCATGTTAAACTGTTTAGGTGTCATATGAACATGTCAATCAAAACGGTCCGAAAATGGAATAAGGAGTCCGAAGAGACGTCTAGTAGTTTCTGACTTGGTCTTCGAATCCTAAGTCTCAGCCCCTTCCCGGCTTGCCTCGCTCTCAGGTTGGCCTTTCTACTTGACTAAGTAGTATTCCACATCGAACCCGTGTCTTCGACATGAAAAGACGGAGGTCTTCGAGCCTTGTTACGGACTAAAGTCCTAAAGAAAAGCGACCCCAATCCCTCCCCAGCCCAGGTCAAAGGTCTTCCCGCCCTTTTTGGGGCAGAGTCAAGTTCGTTACGGTCAGCAAATCAGCCCCGCATCGTATCGATAGCGATTCAGATCACCTCCCCAAGCCTGCCTAACCTAATTGTGTGTGAGCAATCAATCGTGACAAGTCGACCGATCCATAATGAAAGCACCTGTAGATAGAAGCCTAACTACAATTTATCTTTTAGAACGATTTTTTGTATATTAATTTTTAGGAAAATACATAATAAAAAAAAATTAAACTTGGCAGCAAAACTTACTTTATCACTTAAAATATACGGGTGTTTAAATATCCCTTAACATCTTTCAAGTGATTAAAATACCCCTAAGGAAATGATGTGGCAGAGAGAGGTGAGTGCACTCCTGAAAGTGCGTGAAAAAAAGAGAAAAAAAAACTGAATTTTTAAAGCCTTACATATGACCTTTTTTTATTGGCTAATATATAATAAATTATTTAAATATTTTTTTATATATTAAATCTTTAAAATAAGTAAATTTTCTTATTAAGAGGTAAATGAAATTAGTGGATCCCTTTTTAATTTATTTTTTAAAAAAAAATTCATTTTGTTGTCTTTCTCAATACACATCTCTCCAGTAAAACATATCATCCTCCATCTTTCATCCTCACCTCTATCTACTATTTTGATTTCACTTGTCTTTTACTAATCCATAAAATTTAATACCAATCTCATTTTATTGACGTCGATTTCATTATATTATTGGTGTCGGTTTCACAAATGTAAACTTTCTTAATTTTTGGTTGACCCATTTTTGATTTCTAGATCATTCAAACATTTCTCATAAACTTTATGTTTTTTTGAATCAACTTTCTTATGCAATCTTCATTTCTTATTTGAGTTGTCAAGAAAAAATTGGCTTTCAAAAAAATCTATTCTCCAAGAGGGTAGATTTGTTGGGAGGATTCGAAGAGGATAATGTGAATTTTACTTCTTTAAAGTGACTTAAAATATTGTTGGATAGTTGAAGAATAAGAAAAAAAAAAGAAAGAATTGAAGATTGGAATAAAACAACAAGGAAGGGAGGGGGGGGGGGGGGGGGGGGGG
>NC_028640.1:61451857-61452227 GCF_001406875.1 Solanum pennellii
GTTGGGGGTGGGGTAAGCATTTATAAATTAATCAATTGATATAATTAATTTTAAAAAGTGTGTAAGAAAAAATAGTGAATAAGTAAACAAGAAATAAAAAATTAATGACATGGTTATGATGTGGCGCTTATGTGTCTATGATGTGGTAAGTGAGAGTGGTGTCACAGTCTCAGGGTGAAAAACAAAAACACTTCAAAGATGTTAAGGGGGATATTTAAACTACACGTATCTCTTAAATCTCTCTCTCACACACTCATACCACATGTTAATCTTACACACAACAAGATATAGTTCATATAATTATAAACGATACTCAATTTATTAAATCAGACATGATATGTCAAAAAAAAATTAAAAACACGGTTATATA
>NC_028640.1:61452962-61480948 GCF_001406875.1 Solanum pennellii
TATATATATATATATATATATATATAGCTAATAATAAAAACATGTTACATCTCACCTTTTCCATCAAATGGAGACATATATAGACACTAAGAACGATTTCAATCAAATTCATGTCAAGGCTACACATCCTAAGGCAACAACTTATTAATATGATTTAAGTAATAAATATATACTTCATTATTTAACTATAATTTTTAATGTTATAAACATAATAATGTGTATCATATAGTTATTAATTAATACGATATAAATAGCAAATTAATTAATCATATATATATATATATATATATATATATATATATATAAAATTCAGAGTTATTTTTTTATGTCTAACAAATATTGAATTCCTCGATAAAAATTCTCTTTTGGTTATTGAAACATGTATAATACAAATTATGGTTACATTATAACATAAACAAACTTAACAGAAGTGGGAAAAAGAGTATTAATATTAATTCTGTATAATTAAAGTATTGTTTTACATTTTTACAACGGTTTACGCATGCTTTAGTACCTACTACCTAATCATGTCATAGGTCAATTACATATCACTTCTATCCTTTAGAATTTGGCACACAATCATATATATATATATATATATTAGAAATTTCTAAAAAAATTATTTTGTGACTAAAATTTAAAATTTATATGTGGACAGGGCCATTGTCCGAAGTTTCAAATAGTGATTTTGAAGAAGATAATAAATATTTCGAATTTCTAAACTTTAAATTCTTATTTTGCGTTTTTTTTTTATGTCTGTGGACCATGTTAGACAAGGTAAAATAATATATGGCTAAATACCCTTGTGAGTTCACGTGATGAGTACGTAGGTTTTAAAGGGGACATAAACATCAACAAACATTTCATTTCAATCATTTTTTAATTTCGGACCAACTTGACCTACTATATACTGCTTCCTTTGAACATCATGCAGTGAAATTCATGCCATCCTTAGACATTTTGTTATATGTGGACCATCTTGGACAAGGATTTTATTCGATATAATACGTGAATTTTTTTTTTAATAGTGATAAATATACATATTAATAAAAAGTGATAGAGTTTTTTTTGACATTAATTAACAGAAAAAAAATAAATATATCTCTGAACTTTCGTAAACGGTATGCAAATATCCTTCATCATATTTTTGGGACATTAGTGCGATGTTCCGTCCAAAAACTTGAGCATATATACGTTATACTAACAAACATACACGTGTCATAATCTTATCAACCGATCCGATACTTATTAAATATCATATCAACTGATAAGATTGTGTCAGGTGTCCCTATTTAGTCTTGCTTTAGAGTGAAGGGCATGTATGGTCTAGTTTTTGAACGATAGGGGCACCAACGTCCCAGAAATATAATGAAAGGTATCTTCATACCGTCTACGATTGTTCAAGGGTATATTTGTTATTTTTCCTTAATTAATTGTCAGTAAAGTTTGATCTTCAATACTTCCAAGTTTCCCAAAATTGGCTTAGACAGTTTTTTTCTTTTCGTCTTCCATGAGAAAACTTCAAAAAAAACTATGAAGTAAAATACATGTCCAAACATGACTTTAAATTTCAAAAATCACAAAAATTTAAATTTTTATTTTTCTAACTTTGATTTTTTTAATTTTTATTTTTTTTATTTTTTTTATACAAGCGATAAAAATTATTTCGAAGTAAAATACACGTCTAAGAAACGGTTTATCTTACGTAAGCAATGTTTAGAGCTTGTAGTACTCTAGCAATAACAAACCTTAGATTATGTGTACAAAAGGGCATAATGTCTCCTTGTGTATTAATTCTCGACTTACGATTGCTTTTTAATGCAATTTTTTAAAAAGAGGATTGTACCGATTATAGCGTAACGTTCTTTTCTTTCACATCATCGATTAATTCTGAAGACAGTAGATAAGACGAACAATTTGATGATAAATATAACTTTTTTCGAAGGTGATGAAAAGTTATAACGTCTAAGAAAAAATAATAAATATATTTTCAAACTATCGTAAATAATATGCGGATGTCCTTCATCATATATCTGAGACATTGGTACCGTTGTCGTCCAAAAACTAGAGTGTATATATATATATATATATATATATATATACCTTTTATACTAATGGACATACGAGTATCATAATCTTATCCACCAACCGACATCTATTAAATATTGGATCAACGGATAAGATTGTGTCACGTGTTCCTATTTAGCCTTTCATTAGAGTCAAGGCCATATATGCTCTAATTTTGGATGACAAGAGCACCAATGTCCCAAATAATTTTGGAGCTTCCTTGTCTAGAACCTCCTTCGGTGAAAAATTATATTATTTATACACGGTTAAAATAATTTTATATGTATATATAGTAGATGTTGAACCCTCTTCGACTACTTCATGTGTATTTCTACAGATTTTGAACCCCCTTATTAAAAATTCTAATTCCGCCTATGCTCAAACATACGACGAAGTGTATCTGTATACTATTTACAATAATAATTCGACAAATTATTTATGCTTTCTCCCTAAACTTCTACGATGCAAACGACTGAAAACTTGATAGATGGTCATCTTTGAAAAATAAAGAATTATAAAGAATTTTAATTTTACTTCATATCTAATGGTAAATAATTTTTTTATAGACATTGATTAATTAAGATTAATTAGCCGTCATCTTGAGCCGTCTCTTCAAACAAAGTTAAGGCCAAAATAACTAACATATTAATTATTAGAAGCAATTATTATATTAAAAGAGAGAAATTCAATTATTAGAGTGTATATTAACTTTGGAGTGACCAAATGAAAATAATAATAATAATAATATGGTTCTATCAATGTCTTGACATAAGACATTGACACAAGAAATGGAATTTGAGAGAGGCCATGCCCTGTCACGTGCCCAACATCATCCTTGATGTTTTTGGAATCCCAAATGATTCGGAAACGGTATAATCTTTGTCACAATCTTTGATATTCTTTGGGTGAGCAATAAATATATTATCACTGTGTAATGGTCCGCAAATTACATAGATAATGTAAACTCAACTTAAATTAGTTATTAGCTAATAATTATGTTAACTAATAACTAATTCAGATTGAATAGATTTTTGAAAATTCAATAGTAGTTGGTGAGATATAATAAGAACATTTTCACTATTATTAGTCATAATTAATATCACTACTTATTCTTCATAACATGGTCATTAATTATTATCGTTCTCAATTGACATCCACAATCACCATCTCACTTATCACCATTCTCCAACTACTATATAATTTTTGAAACATATTTTTTTTATATAGAGTTTAGATTAATTTAGTATGTCATTAATTTTTATATTTATTAAATTTTAAATAAAAATAAAGTTCATATATTAAGATTCTGAAAATTAAACAATCTTAATTATTTAATATTCAAATAATATATAATTTTAGACGTCTTTATCTTGATAAAACAGATGAGTTCCTAGTGTCTTAATCAAATTATAAATATAAAATGTTTTCTTTTTCGTTTCCCAACTTTTTTATTATTACTTAATTAACTACAATTAAATTAGATGTAAAAAAATTTTAAAAAATAAAATTATTTGCATAGAGTGTTTTGCCACCTTACTAAGTAATAACCTTATCTGATGCAAATCAAGATCAGTTATGAGAAATAAAAATGAATAATTTTTTTGGCATGGAACATTTTGCCACCTTAATAGACCTATTCAATGCAAGTTAACATTAGTTAAAGTAGTGAATTTTGAATATCGAATATCGAATACCTAAACTAATGTACAATTTCCCCATATATATACCTATGACATTTTTAGGAAGAAAACTTATAACTCAAAATATTATAGTAGACATGACTCATCATTGAAAAGTCTCTTCTCCAAATAAGACAAATTAAAGTTCATATCATCCATCATATATCTTAGCTTCTATGTTATTGGCCATGGTTTGTCAAGATAGAGTGTTGTACATCTCCAACATAAGCATGTGAGATTATATTTGGCCCCCCTTTTAATGTCTTGAGTTCCAAATTAACATGGCCACTTAAACTTTAGAGACTCACAACATGTCTAATAATCAGAAAATGACACCAAATTTGGATTTTTGTGAGAGTACTACAGCAGTAGGGTATTAGCATTTGTATAAGTTGAACAAAATCTCAAGCGAATAAACAAATAAGATCTTAATAAGGTGAAAATTCTTGTATTATATATGATTCGATGGAGTATTAATATATAGGAATAATACATAAACATATTCCCGACTATCGTTTGGATATGTATAAGTAGACATTTAAACTTGTATAAAATTAAACAAATAGACACACATTCTACTTAGCAGTTATCATCATATGTGACAATCCACATGAGATATACTCGAACTTATTAATTTGATGACTAAACCCCAAATAAAATCAGGTGTTCTTTGAGCTTAAGTATACGCTTTAGCTTTTACGAACACGAATGTTTTTCTATGAAAGTTCGAATCTTAAACAATTTTGAAGCACGTAAGCTTGAACCCTTAAAAATTCATTCACAATATAGATTCAACCATATAACTAAATAAATCAAATGTACAATCATATTCACAAAGTTGTTGCTAACATCCCATCGACCATCGATTGGAGGTTCAAGGTTCAAACTCGGCCACACTTAGCTTGAGGGAATGACATGCTTCATCGGCGCACCATATTAATATATTTCAAAGAAGCTCATTTTCTCAAATAATGTCGTTAATAATATTTTTACTATGATACTAAAAATTTTCAATGAAATAGTGTCGGTCGACACCACTTGAGATAGTTTTGATATTAAAAATAGGGTATTTTTGGAAAAATAAAAAACTTTGGTACTTATTATAGATAATTTTAATATTATAATACTATATTCTTCAAGTAATTTTCCCTTTGAAAAATTTCATTACTATATAGTATATACTCCTAAATTAATTCAAGAGTTGCTAAATTCTACTCTACTACATAAATACATTCTGGGCCATTATATAAGGCCTTGTCCACATGGTAATGGGCTTTATACAAAGCCCAGCTCAACCGAAATAGTTTTTATTTTTATTTTTAAATCTGCATATAAATAATTGTACGAGAAAAAGGGAAATATTTTTTTCAAAAATAAAATATATAGGCGCTGAATTTGTTCTTGTTTTCTCAAAATTTCTCATTCCCGCCCACTATTTGTATCTCCAGGTAAGGAACAATTTTCTTGTTTTATCAGTTTTATTTAGTTGAATTTCGTTTATGAATCTGCTTGGTGTTTGAATCTATTGAATTGCGAGTATTTTGGGATTTTTTTTGAGATTTATTTCAGTCGGAATTGTTATGTGAATATCTGCGTTGTTGATTTGTTTGTATTCTATTGATTTGATGCTTAAACAAGCATAAAAGTACTTGGTTTTTAATCGAATTTGAACTCGGAATTCAAAGATGTTCGATTGGAATCGAAACGAGAATTGGTAAATGTTTGGAATTCGGTTTTTCTTTTTTGTTGGTTTAAGAAAACCCTAGCTCCGTTCTTTTTCTTTTTCTGGAAGAGGATGCAGAAAATTAAGCTGAAAGAGAACAAATTTGATGTTTGTGGTCCATAGTTGATACTTTAGCTGAAAAGTTAGTTTTGGATTTGGGGATTGGAAGAGTTTCAGTTGGATTTGGTGTGAGGATATCTGTGTTGTTTCAATCCATTGATGTGATTCAGTTTTGCTATATCTTGCTTCATTAAAAAAAATGGAACATGGGTTTGGTACCTTTTTCTGCTTTAGAATTAAGCAGAAAGAGAAGAAATTTGATGCCTTTTGATTGAACTAATGGTTTTGAATCTGATATGGGGATTGGAAGAGTTTTAGTTGGAATTTGGTGTGAGAATATTTGTGTTGTTTCAATCCATTGATGTGGTTCAGTTTTGCTATATCTTGCGTCATAAAAAAAATGAAACACAAGTTTGGTACTTTTTGAGGTCTCAGGTTCAATAGCAGAGGTAAAAACACAGGTTGATTTCTTCCTGTTTGTCCAAGCTTTGTTGGTTAAAGTTACCCAGTATTTGTGCTGGTGGAAAGTAGCAGGTACCGCGTGAAATTAGTCGAGGTAGGCGCAAACTAGCTAACACTATAGTTGTAAAAAAAGTGTGCTATAAGGTGCATTATTAAGTCCTTTATAATTTGTTAGGATACAAATAGGATAAAGACCACTTTACTAAGGCTCGAATAGTCGAAGAGGTCTTTGAACAGAGAGCCATGAAAGGCCTAGGAGGAAGTTCATGGAAGTTGGCTTTACAGGAGATTCACTAGACCATTCTCTCTTTGCAAATCTAAAGATTTAGTTCCATCCTCTAAATTTAGTAGCTTAAGTCAAAATATTAATGGGCTTGAAAGTGTTCTAGGTGCTATTTTCACGACTGAAATGTAACTTTTGGAGCCTTGGACCTTATCCTGTGTTTTATAATAATTCTGATACCGAACGTTTTATTACACCTTGGAAACCCCTAAATCTGGAATGGAATTTGGAACCATATTCTTTTTCTAACAGGATATGTGATACTTGTCCATACCTAGGCCTCGAACCCAAAAACCTCAGCAAGGTGAATCACTTTTATCCACCTACCACCACCCTTATTGATACTTTATTATCCATTACCATGCTCGTTTTTCCATTTTAGCAGAGAAAGTATTTGGCTTATGATAACGTGTACCGGTGAGATGAAAAATGATTGGACGAATATGATTCATTTGCAAGTTTGGTGCATAAGTTCAACGAAGAGATACTTACATACCTTATTTATGTTCTTATTTCTTTTGTTGCTCAAGGAACTATTTGTGACTTCTGATTACCTGTTGCTACAGTTTCGACTTTGAAAAACCAGATGAGAAGAAGCATTGCTAGACCTACGGGCAGGGACACTTGCGAGGCTGATTACTTATTGCTTACCATTTTACCTTTGCTGTTCCTTTTATTGTGGGGAGTTATCAACTTTACAAGAAGAAGTTGTTGATTTAACCATTTTTGTGCTTCTATAAGAACTGAAATTTTCAAGTCTTCTGTTGTTAAAGATTTGTAATGACATGTAATATAGAGAAAAAATTTGTTGAATGACATGAATGAAGTTTCTGAAGTAAATTAAATGACAATACTCAGCTATTGAAGTTATTTTGCAGAAGAGCAAAGCTGCCATGAAACCGAGCCGATGTATGAAGAGAAAGGCAGGTGATGTTCATGAAAAATACAGTGACAAGGAGAATGTAGTATCAAAGAAAGCAACATTTAGGATTGGTCGACAGAATCTGAAAGCAGCAGGTCAGGCAGCTGACATGAATCTGTAGACAGTTGTTTTCTTTTATCAACTCATTTACGTTTATATTAGTTGCATGATCCTGGAGTTTGGTTGCTGTATGTTGAGTGTTCTGATTGAAATCCACTTGTGTTTGGCTTGTCTCTCAACTGAGGATGTGACTTTTCTTGTCTACTTCCCAGGGGAATGTAGAAATCTTTCAGCTGGGGAAAATGATGTGACTTTGCCCTTACAAGCTGCTAAGGTGTCTTGTCAAAAGCTTTCAGGAAGGACAACGTGTTCCCCTGCAACAAAAGGAGGTGCCGCAGAAGGGAGTCAACAGCTTAATTCTTATAAGAAGATTAAGCTACAGCTTTTTCCAATAAATAGAAGTACCCGACAGAGATTGGAGAAGGTATATCTATGAATTGATGCATTAAGAGCTCTGCATAAAATGTAGTAGGAGTAACTTTTGATTGTTTTGGTATTTTTGGTAGGATGGCTGCAACCCGTTCCAGGAACTCACTTTAAGTGCTCAGAAGAAGATATCATCAGTGATTAAGCACCTTAATACAAAATGGAGTTCTACGAGTTTGGGGTTAGGGGAGCTCCTTCTATTCCCCTATGATACTAATACAGAAAACATAACATCGCAGAAAAGATGGAGCTCTAAAGATACCAATGTTTCTGCAGGAGAAGTGCATGCAGCAATAGGAAGTCCTGCCATTTTTCGCTTAAGGTTTTAGGCTGGTCTGATTTCATTTTTTAGCATATATCTCTTTAATCAAAATGTATTAATTTGTCTCGAATTTTCTAGGTATGACTGGTTTTCTGATCTTAAGCTCAAGGCTTTTGAGGTACCTGATATCTCCCAGCCCTCTGGTATGCATTCACAATCAAGGGGTAATAAGAGAATCTTTGCTGCTGCAATGGACACAGCAAATGACAAAGTGGAGGGAGCTAAGTTGAAAAATGAAGAGCTTTTTGAACCAATCTGCAAAAATGAGCATGCAAATGTAACTGAGAATCAGAATATGGCTTTGAACATACCGGTTGATCACATGGTAAGTTATTATGCCTGTCTGATTCCTTCACTTAGTATCTTGTTCTGTAAATCTTTTCAGTCATCCAATCTGAAGTCTTTTAGGCTTTTTCCTGATTTCAGTTTTCTCAGTTCTGAACTTATGCTGAAAAGTTGAACAAAATGAAAAATAATGCTGCCCCCTATATCCTGTGATCGTGGTAATCTCTGGCGTTTCTATTGATACTGCTAGATCTGCCAGTGCAAAAGCTTTAATTAATTCATAAATGAGTGCCCAAAGCATTAGATGCACCCCATTACAGATTTTTCTTTTTAAGCTAAATAAACTGATGTGCAGTGGTTTGGGGAGAAAAACATTTGCAGGACAGTAAATTTTTTTTGTCCAGTTTAGTATTTTCTCCATTTATGGATGTATTTATAGGTATACTCTATTAAAATACAGATGTTTGATAGGCACATCCTTTGCTTGGCATGTCAAGTTATCTTTAGTTATCCAATTTCCAGGAAACGTGTGCTCAGGATGCCCCAGTTGCTTAACCGGAAGCACATGGGGGGAGAGAGATGGGTAGGGGTGTGGGTGGCCTGATTTAAAGAGTAGTCGACTTATCGCAGGGTTAATCGGCTTAGTCTGGGTACAGATTTTGCAAATATTACAGATTTTAGATAGACAAGTATCAACTTAATATTTAGAACTAGAAAATAGAGTCAAGGACAGACAATTTATTTTGAATGTAAAATGGAAGAAGATGTTATTATACTAGTTCAGACACCGATTCCTTGGGTTAACTAATACCTGTAGACTTTATTTTATTGTCAATATTAGGTACACTTACAATTTGTTACACAAGAGTGTAGTTCTTGAGTAAAAACAAGACAGAATGTTTTTGAATCAAAGAGCTGTATTTTATTCTGCTCTGGCTTTTGAATTTGTACAGGCTTTGGTTTGTAGCTGTTGACTTTTTCTTTGAGACTTAATGCATGTTGAATGCAGCTCAGTGTTCCCAAGTCGACCAGTGGTAGGAGCTTCCTGTTGAGTAACCCAAGGGATTTTTCATTGCTTTGGCTGGATTACTTTAATGCCAACTATTTGAGTCAAGACTTCTTTCTTGATCACCTTGTTGAATTCTTGGCTGTCATCAATTTTAGTCTTGGCTTCTGATTTTATTTCTTTCGAACTCTTGGGCCTCTCTTTCTCTGATCTGTCCTTGTTTCTTCTGCGTGCAACGTCTTCTATCTTGATATAGAGGTTGGGCACAAATTGTTCATCTCGTTTTGGGCTGCTCTTTTTATCTCCTCTGATTTCTTTTGAGTTCTTTCTTCATTGTCGCGGTTCGTATTTTCCACACTTCTTTGGCTGATTTTTCTTCCTTCTGGTTCTCGTTGACTGACCCCTTACAACATCATTATTAAGCACTTCTCATGATTGTCCCAGAAGATCAGTAGTTGCTCAATTCATTTAACCTTTTCATTGTCAATATTAAAACTTAAATCTAACATTAACTTCTTAAATTATTATTTTTTAGTTTAAAATCCATTCTTCAAAATTATTCGCAGACACAATAAAAGATATACCTTTCTCCTCTACCCCTGCATTGATGCTTAACAAGGTGGACTACTTTTTTGTGATAAGTAGGCATATCAAAGTGGATTGTGATACCTTTTTCCTGGGGACACCTAATCCACTCAGTTAGAGAGTTTGTTCCTGAAAATACTCTACTACTCCCTCCGTCCACTACTGTTTGGCATGGTTTCTATTTTTAGAGTCAAACTATATGATGAACTTCGACTAACATTTTAAGATATATTTTTTCATCATATTGATATGCAAAAAATTGCAATTTATAGTACTTATTATATAGTTTTTGAATATCTAATTTTTTTTAAAAAATATCGAATTAATGTAATCTAATTTAACTTTGAAAATTAGTCAAATTGACTTTCGAAAAGCGCAACATGACAAATAAACGTGGATCGAGGTATTAGTGTTTTGGATCGCCTGAATCTGAAATTGGTAGGCTTGTCCTGCAATCTGCGTGAACCATAAGCTGACAACAGAACCAACCTCTAGGATACAACATGTTTACTTAACCTGTAGGCTGTGGTAGGTCAAGCAAACTGCTGTAGTGATAATATGGGGAGTACCCAATGCTCGAGATGTGTGCATAATCAAAATTAACATTCTTTATAGGATAAGATATGAATAAATAATTGTTGAAATTACCTTTCAAACTTATTGCCACAAAAGCTGGATGGTGTGGTTCCCTTACCACATATGAGGGGCTAAGATCATTTGTTAACCACTACCCTACCTCTGTGATTATATTTGATGAGTTCTAGGACTGGTCTAACTAAAATTTTAGTCCGTAGAGGTGATTCCTCTCAAAGGACGTAGATGTACTTTTTTACTAGTGGAAAATGCTATAGACATCTTAAAATTCAGTACTTGATACTCCTTTCCAGGTTGATGAAGTAACAAAGCAGAATGTCCTTTCAAAGACGGAGAATCCGTGGAATGATATTTTGACCAACCTAAGCATTGGAGGATTGTTTTCTGAGGCATCTATGCCAGGAAAGATCAGCAACTCAGAAAATAAATTGGATTTGCAGCCAATCCAGTTGGTTTCTGATATTAGTACTGGAGCTTTGCTGGCTGAAGTGTCTTTGCAGGGTAAGTTGTCTACTGAAATGAAGCAAGAAAACAGAGTGGATTTGGAGCCACCGCCATTTAGTTCTTATTTTAGCACAGGAAACTTCCTTTCTGAAGCATCTTCTCAGGGAAAGATTAGTGATTTCAATTTAGCTTCGAAAGAAACATCTGGATGGAAAGAAACATCAGAGTGTGGTCACCACATTGACTCAAAATTTTCCTGGGATTTTAATTTCACTAACTTGAGCATTGGAGGATTTCTGTCTGAGGTGTCCCTGCTGGAGAAAGTAAAAAAACATGACCAAAGAAATGAGGACAAACCAAGCTCGCAGGATGCGTTTGTTGCTGCATGCATTAATTCACAACCTGAAATTTCCAAGTCATCACCTCATGAATTGCACTCGTCTATCTTGGATGCTGAAGAGACATGCCATGCATTTCCAGTGCGTAAAGCTTCATCAGGAAATGGAAACGCCATAACTTTGTGTGGAACAGCTGGTCCTGACAATTCAAGATCTTTCAGGATTCCATCATCCTCTAATGCTGCTGAGGTTTGTTTGCTGTAATCTTTTCTGGTTTTAGTTTCAAATAGCTTATTTTTTACCGACATTAGTTTTGGCGCTTTTGATAAGACTGCTTACAATTAAGGATCAACTCTTTAAGTGTGGAGCTTTCTGAACTTGTTTGCTGTGCATCACTATTACACGACTTTGTGATATTCTCATGGAAGGATTTACAAATTCTTTTGCACAACTCAAAGTCTGATTATGCAGGATCAATCATCTCAGCAACCAAAGACAACACTCTTTTCTCGTTCACGGGTTGTTCTCAATGAAGACAGCAGCCTTGGGCTAAAGGGCAACATCAAATGGGTACTTTCTTCCTTTTCACTTTGCTTGTTCCATCTGAAGTTTTGCTTCCTGTCCACAGTAGAACTTAACATGGTCCATTCCTATACTTGCTTTGCAGGAAGACTCTTTGGGACCATTTGATCTCGGACAGCCCATTTTGAGACCCGTTAGCGGTGGGGACAGTGTTAGCCTCAGTGAGTTCGTTAAATAGCAAACTGTAGAGTCTTGAAATGAATACCATAAACAGAAGAAAATTCTCCTCAGCTCGAGGATCAAATTCTTGATCAGTTGAAAGTAAAAATGATGCTCTGAATTGTTCATAAAAAGTTTTAAAATAATCTTGTGATTACATACATTTGTATTGTTATGTGTAATATAGCCTTAATTTATGCTTTTCATTTTCTTCACCATCTTAAGGGCCCGTTTGGATGGGCTTAATAAAAGCAGCTTTAAAAAAGTACTTTTGAAAGTGCTGAAACTTATTTTTAAAATAAGCAGTTATGTGTTTGGATAAAAGTGCTGAAGTTGCTATGCCAAACGTGAAAAGGGAAAAATGGAAGAAAGAGATGTTAGGGTTATGTTGTAATTTGGAGATTGTATAAAAATATTAAAGGCAAAAAGATAAAAATGTGGTCAACTTAAAACAGCTTATAAGCTAAAAAAAGAAAAGCACCTCTACCCCAGCTTTTAACTTTTGGCTTAAAATAAGTTTTTTTTTAACTTAAAGTTATTTTGAGTATTGCCAAACAGCTAAATAAGTCAAAAATCAGCTTTTAAGTCAGTTTGACCAGCTTTTAAGCTGAGCCAAACAGGCTCTAAGGCAAAGGATTTTGTAGTACTTTCTTATGGTACTCAGAGAAATTTGTTTGAACATGCAATTTGGAAGTCTGTTATACTTTTTTCGTCCGGAATTATTTGTCATGTTGCGCTTACGGAAGTCAATTTGATTAATTTTCAAAGGTTAATTAGATCACATCAATTCGATATTTTAAACCAAAAAATTAGATATTCTAAAACTATATAAAAAGTACTATAAATTATAATTTTTTGCATATTAATATGATCAAAAAATACATTTTGTTATGAAACTATATAAAATTAGAAGAAGAAGAAAGTAGGGAGAAGAGAAAAGACTTCTAATTTCTCTTGATGATACATTCAGGATTCATAGATCTTTCACAAATCTTATTTACAATGAAGGAAAACCCTTTATTTATAGGGAAAACCTTACTTGGTCCCCAAGTAGGATTCCTAACCATATCCTACAAGGACTCCACATAATTAGACATTCACTATAATACAAATTGTTTATAACATTCCCCCTTGAATGTCGGTAGATTATGTGCCTCGTTAAAACCTTACTAGATAAAACCCAGTGGGAAAAAAAATCTAGTGAAGGAAAAAGAGTACGCATATCTAATAACACGCATTATGGATGCCTCATTAAAAACCTTACAAGGAAAACCCAGTGGGACAAAACCTTGTGAGGAAAAAAGAGTACATCGCGTATTAACTCCCCCTTATGAAAACATCAATTCAGAGACTAGAATCTTCGTTTTCCAAGCTTGTGCACCATCTTCTTGAAAGTTGTAGTTGGTAGAGACTTGGTGAATAATTCAACAATAATATTACTTGAACAGACCTCTTGCATGTTGATATCACCATTCTTGGGAGCTTGTGAGTGTAAAAAATCTTGACGAAGTATGCTTTCTTCTATCTGCTTTTATAAATCTTCCCTTCAGGGTCAAAGATTTCTGCAAGTTCCTTACTTCAACTTCTTTAAGCAAATAATCTATTGCCAAGAGTTTCAATTCTAGTCATCAACTTGCATAATATGCTCTATGCATTTTGAATCTATTTAATCCTTATGAGGATGATAAACAAGTTTTTCAAAAACTTGTATATGCTTTAGATTTCGAACCCATTGGATATTTTCATATCAATTTTGTCAAGTGACAACATTCAATATTAGATGTATGACATCTTCTAGTGCCTAGATTGCAAGTCAAATAAGCTTTACGCTTACCAAGATGCACCATTTCACTTTTTACTTGATAATTATTTCTACACAAGTATGCTTTAATATATGTAGAATTCATATCCTCATAATCTTTTACAATATTGCGCGCCATTGTATCAAAGATATCGTCAACGATATACCATTTTGTATCGATTCACAATACGACAAAACTTATTGAGGTCTCATCACTTCATTATTTTTAGGTGCTACCCCTCTCATGAGGTTTTCATAAAGTGTTATGTCGTAGGCTCTCCAAGAGCACATTGTCTCCTTATTATGATCATTTTGATTCTTTGATCCTCCCCCTTTTTCAAGGATTATTTTATTTAGAATTGATTAGTCTATCATGCTTCATGCATGTCGTAGACTATCTTTAAGGGACATTCAATAGGAGTATTTACAACTTTTATGTTGCTTCTAATCTCCCCCTTATGTTAGATAAACTAACATATATCTCAATCTTTGGAGAATCTATCCTTGTGCATGAATGTATATTCATTAATTATATATCACATGTCAAAATAATCAGATGAAAAATATTTGGTCCCCGACCATAAATCAATTGAAAGAAAATTTGATCATAATTTATCGGTCTGATGCGTAGAATTACTTTTGTATGCAATATCGTATTTCATATCAACATATGAAGCTTTCTTTTCATAATCAATGATTTTACTATTTGAGACATTTAGTGTCACATCATCTTGAGTATTTATCAATATTATCAAGATAAATTGTCTTGATTACATATTCTGAAATTGTGCTCTTAACTCAATTATTTTTGCACAAACAATTTTGTGAATGTCAAACTACTGGTTGACAACAAACGGTCATGTGATTATTTTATAGATACATCCTTTTATCATGTCACATGATAGGTGAACGGAATTTATACTTTTCAGAATTTAGAGAATTAATCTCAACATTAGTTGATCCAATCAACTTGTCATGAGAACAAACAACAAAAGAATTCTTGAAGAATCTTCTAATTTTTCAATGTATGTCCATTACTCAGTATGCATATCTTTGGGATGACCAAATTATTCATGTCAACTAATAAAATTATTAGTACCCGTAAACTCCGAGCTTACTACGTCATGGGCCTTTTGCTTTAGTAAATTTCTGATTTACTATTATATGACTAAATTTCAATTTTATTACTCCAAGAGTAATTTTCAGATTTATTTCTTCTAAATTACTTTACCCTTTAGGTGAGTCGTGATCCCATCATTGAATAAACTAATCTGAAGAAAACTGTGCATGTAAACATATTATTTGTGCCAACATTTTTGCAAACATCAAGTTGCGAGATAATAATAGACACACATGAGACCATATAGAAGAAACATTTGTTAGGACCATTAAATATCTAAACAATCCACTTGGTGGATGACTAGGTCCACAAATATCTGTATACGTTCCTACAACGCAGAAAATTCAATCTCAACTTTCGTTTATGGTGGTCTCACAATTAGCTTGCCTTGCTAACAAGTAGTATAAGAAAATTCACCATTTAAAAGAATTTTTAGTTTCTTCCATGAAAGTCCATTTTAATTTTCCATAATTCGTCTAAACATTATAGACTAACGATGTCCCAGACAATCGCGTCAAACTAAGAAAGTACTGAAATTAGTAAACTTCTTATTTACCGTAGAATGCGCCTCAATTAAATTAATTCTTGTCTAATACAAGCCCAAAAATAAAATATGAAACTTTTCTATAATACATGTCTTCTTAGAGACATTCTTGGTGATACCACATTATTGACCAAGGTCGTAATCTTTCTCATGCCTAGCATGGTGGCTTATACCTCATTCCCTTTAGAGAATGGATCTATATTTTTAGCATTTATCAAAAGTTCTCATTCTTCATGAATGAAACACAAATATGTGAGCTTATCAAATTATGATAGCTAGTACCTCATTCCATATTTATGTGCATTATTCAATCACTTGTCTTCTTTCAGACATATTATACACTAATACAACATTCACTTTTGTAATGAAGTAAATTCAGTAAATTTCATGACTCTTCATCTAAAACACATTACTTTTTCTTTAGTCATTATTATATATCAATATGGTGCATTAAGACTCAAAATTCAATGTCTTATCCATATAAAAGTGTCTTAGGTCATAAATCGACGGGTCTTGAACCCAATATCTTATCATCATAGTGCATCAGGAGTTTAACCAAATGTCTTACCCTCTTTGTGCGATTAGACATAAATTCATCGTCTTATTCTTTTGGTGCGATAAAACTTAAATCTATCGTCTTACCCACAATGAGGCTCAACCTCAAGCCTTCAAAATAATTTAATTTTATCACTTTTGATGATCATTAATATGATCGTACATTATAATTACACACAGAATTGAGATTATTGATCTCTTATAATCAACATTAGTAGTTAATAAATATAGCTTAATAGATCACATACCTCATATAAAGGTTAAAAACATACCTTTCACTAAATTGTGCTTATTCAATTATTAAAATAAATTAAGAAATTTTCTTCCCAATCGTTTAAAATTAAATGTATAAAAAGTCAACAAGTCTCTTTAAATACTTGCTTTAGATGATACCTCCAGATCTGTTACATAAATAATTATAACATAAAGATAAATCATACCTTGAAGATATAAGAACCTTATTGCAACCTTTTTGCATAATGCAAGATCTCTTTTGCACTTTTCTCGTCTTCTATCACAATTCTTTAAGAATAGAACAATCGTGCTAATAACGTGTTATGAAACTATATAAAATTAGAAGAAGAAGAAAGTAGGGAGAAGAGAAAAGACTTCTAATTTCTCTTGATGATACATTCAGGATTCATAGATCTTTCACAAATCTTATTTACAATGAAGGAAAACTCTTTATTTATAGGGAAAACCTTACTTGGTCCCCAAGTAGGATTCCTAACCATATCCTACAAGGACTCCACATAATTAGACATTCACTATAATACAAATTGTTTATAACACATTTCAAATTGTTAGTCAAATTTTTTATAGTTTGACTCTAAAAATGAAAATTATGACAAATAATACCGGAAGGAGGGAGTATTTTTTTTCATAAACATAAAAGTTTCATGTGTTATAGTTCCTAAACAAGATATTGAAATCTGGTCATACATTAATCCTAAATAAATTGTGTCATGATGTCCTAAAATAGGCCAAATACACAAACAGATTCCTAAATTTGTTGGGTTTTTTCCTTCATGTACCTCAACTACGTTATTTTTTAATTGAATCATTGAACCACCCATAATTTGTTTCTTTAAAACACTGTTGGTTGATTTTGATCAGCTTTTCTATTGTAAATGTCTTCAATTGTATTCGAATTGTAATAATTTTGATTGAAGGAATGAAGAGAAACCGTGTTAGTCTCATTTATTTTCAAATGTGTTCAAATGACTTAAGTAAAACACAATTATTCTCAAACATTTTCATCATCAATTGGACTAATGATTTGTGGAACAACATATGTATCCTCTATCAATACCCCTCACAAATCTGGTTCCACATCAGACAATGGTGTTTGTTTAAACGGAACATATTATGGAGGTTAAATGATTCAATAGGAAAATGATGTAGTTGAGGTACCTGAGGGAAAAAACCCAACAAGTTTAGGGATCTGCTTATGTATTTGGCCCCTAAAATAATATAGTTAACTTATTTTAAAAAGTAAAACATGAGTAAAATTGCAAAATTATGAGATTTTTGAAATTAGTTTCATTGTTCAAGAAAGAACGCAAGATTTTTTAAAAAAAAACATATCCTACAATGATATAAACATAAGTTATTTCTTCCAATCCATCCACTAGGAATGTGAATATGAAAAGGATGATTTCTTTGGTTCAACTTGTTATTTCTACTTTCTTTTTTAGTTTGTTCAAAGAAGAATATTTTTCTCTTTTGATGATCTTTCAATTTCAATTTCAATTTTTTACTTGATATATTTAAAAATACATGATGAAAGGACATATTGCTATGTTGGTACATTAGATAGATCTTTTACTTAATGCCATAAAATTTAATCATTTTTTTAATTTTTTAAATTTTATGTCAAATTAAAACAAAACATCAGATTAAAATGAAGAGAGAAGCATTTATGCATATGGTTTAATGATTAGTGCCAATATATACTCTATTGACCGGGCATAAAATTTTCTATAGTTCCAATCATTAGAGGAGTTTGACGATAACTTTCTTTTCGGTAAAATGAAAAAAGCATTAAGTGCCTTAAACTTTTGTTATATACGGAATTTCGAAAAAAATTGAATCATAAATATCAGTTATATATAAAAAAGAGCATCTTGGTTAAGCTGTATGGAATCTTGAAAGAATTGACTCATAAATATTTATGACATATGAAAAAAAAAGCATCTTTATGCATTAAGCTTTTGTTATGTATGAAATTTTGAAAAGAATCAAATTACAATATATATTATAGGTAATTTATTTTGCATATATAAATTAAATATATACTGAATTGGTTGTATTTAACTGATAATTCTTGATTAATGTTTCTAAGCTGTAATATGCCTAAGGTGAGGAGGATATAAAGGAGTCCGGAGCCTAAAGGGTGAAAAATGTTAATAAAAATTTCAAAACGGTATATGAAATTTCTTTTTAACCAAAACGGTAAAATCGCTCATGAAATAGCGATTTTGTCCGCTTGAAAAAATAAAATCGCTGTAATAGCAGCGATTTGTTAAATTTGATTTTTTTTTAAAAAAAAAAATTAAACAAAATCGCTCCCAAAGGAGCGATTTCCAAACTAAATTTTTTTTTTAATGTGTTGCTGCTGAGGCAGCGACTTAAGTTTAATTTTTTTAAAATTATTTTTTGTTTCTTTTTTTTAAAAAAGTTTAAATATTTTTTTAAAAAAAAAATCAAATCGCAACGGTTTTTAATTAAATTTTTTTTAAATCAAATCGCTAAAAAAGATTTTGACTTAAATTTGCTACCTTGGCCGCGATTTGATTTTAAAAAATAAATTAAAAAATTTAATTAAAAACCACTGCTATTTGATTTTTTTTTTAAAAAAATTATTTAAATTTAAAAAAGAAGAAACAAAAAAATAATTTAAAAAAATTTTGAACTCAAGTCGCTGCCTCAGCAGCGACATAACAAAAATATAATAAAAAATATTTTTTTTTTTGAAATCGCTCCTTCGGGAGCGATTTTATTTAAATTTTTTTTTTAAAAAAAAAATCAAATTTAACAAATCGCTGTTATAGCAGCGATTTTACTTTTTTCGACGGACCAAATTGCTACTTAGTGAGCAATTTTGCCGTTTTAGTTTTAGAAAAAATTCATATATCGTTTTGAAATTTTTGTTAACATTTTTCACCCTTTAGGCTCCGAACTCGGATATAAAGCCTCATCCTAACTGCTGGCCCAAAGAAAAGTCCTACTCCCATTCTTTCAATTTATTTGTTTTTATTTTTACTTATTATAAAGTTCTAAAGAATATAAAGATCTTTTAATCTTATGATTTTAAATTAAAAATATGTTAAATTTATTAAAATACTTTTAAATTTTATACTTTTAAATATGTCATGTTAAAAGTTAAAATTATAAAAGTTGTTAAAAAGGAAAAATAAACCTGTGTTGAAACAGACCAAAAAAAGAGAAATAAGACAAACAAATTAAAACGGATGGAATAACTAATACCATGTAATTAATTTTTCAAATAATTTTGAAATTCCTCAAAAACAAAAGAGTGTTAATAAGAATAGTGGTAGGACTTACACAACCTTCTTCATGAAGAGATAATTTAAAAAAAAATGTTTAGAATAGTTGTCCATGTTGCTGAACCAACAATGCAAGATATACATAATCAAAACAAATGTTTAAGATGATGAATATAATACAAATATAGACAGGGAGCTATGCATTTGCGAGTATATATATATATATATATATATATATATATATATATTAATAATGATACTTTTGTATATATATTAATTGTTGATATAATGAAGAAAAATGACCTAGTGGCTTAAGCTGTGCAAATACATTGATACTTTTGTATATATATTAATTGTTGATATAAAGAAGAAAAATGACCTAGCGGCTTAAGCTGTGCAAACTCGCATTTCTAAGTTCGAATTCAGGATTAAGCGTTTTAGGTTTTTTCTTCAATTTCTTTTTTGTTACGTTTGTTCTTTGCTTCTACCTGTTGCCACGACTATTGCCACAGTTGAAACAACTTTTTTGACAATGAAAATTATAAAGAATGATTTGCGAAATCAAATAGATGATAAATTCTCATATGGTTGCATGTGCCCTTATATAGAGAAAAAAAAGTATTTAAAGAGGCTTATAATGAGGAGTCCGAAGCCTAAAGGGTACAAAATATTAACAAAAATTCCAAAATGGTATATAAAATTTTATATTAACCAAAACGGTAAAATCGCTGCACCAACAGCGACTTACCCCACTGAAAAAAGCAAAATCGCTGCCAAAATGTGATTTTTTTTTTTTTAAAAAAATGAAATCGCTGCCCCCAGCATCGATTTCATATAAAAAAAAAATTTAAAAAAAAATTAAGGAAATCGCTGCACGGGCAGCGATTTCAAAAATAATTTTTTTTTATAATGTTAAATCGCTGCTTTGGCAGCGATTTTATTTTTAAAAAAAGAATTTTTTTTAAATCGCTGCCTAGGCAGCGGTTTTTTTAAAAAAAAAATTTTTTTTTTTTACAAATCGCTGCGCGATTTCTTTATTTTTTTTAATTTTTTTTTTGAAATCGTTGCTGGGGCAGCGATTTCCTTATTTTTTTTAAAAAAAATTAACATTTTGCAAAATCGCTGCAGAGGCAGCGATTTTGCTTTTTTCAGTGGGGTAAGTCGCTGTTGGTGCAGCGATTTTACCGTTTTGGTTAATATAAAATTTTATATACCATTTTGAAATTTTTGTTAATATTTTGTACCCTTTAGGCTCCGGGCTCTTATAATGAGTGTATTATGAAAACATTTCAAGAGATCCACTTTATATATTTGATGAATATGATACTTTATGTCAATATTTTTGTCATACTTCATTTTCTTTAGTTTATCCATAGATATTTTGTAATTTTTCGTTTTAAGAATTTCATTTAGCACAGTAATTGGTTAATTTGATATTGAATGCATGAACAACTTGGAGCATTATGTAAAAATCAGTTGAGGTATGAGTATTTTGTAACCAGTATGAGTATTTTGTAATCAATCTTTATAATTTGACCAACAAGGTTTATATATATATATATATATATATATATATATATATATAGTAAAGTATGAACATCTTTAACGAAAATTCTGATTCCATCGCTGAATATAAATACATTGTTTGGCATAAGTAAACTATAAATGTTCCTCTAGAAGAGTGTGCATGTAGATACGTAAGCCTCGAGGGCACTAGACCTTATTCCTCTAATTTTTGAGTTTAGAAATCAAAGTTTACGACAAATTAAAGGGATTGAATTCACAATTTCTTTGATTACTTCTATATTTTTGCCATTTGGCTTATACTTAGAGTAGATTGTATATAATAATACCATAATATAACTTGACTAGGTTCTACTAGCCAAAACTTTGTTATTTTATTACAAATTAAACAAAAAATGTATCTCCATAAACAAGAGTAAACTTCCTCGATAAAACAGAAAGAAATTGGTTACTAATCATGGACATAATTCATGATTTTATTTTATTTTGCCATATTATTTTACATGACGATAAAAGCAAAGAAATAAAAGAAAATGACACTTTTTTTACAAATATTACATGAATATATATTTGCCGGCCGAATGTACAAAGAGAATTAAAACTTCTCTAGCATTTTTTTTTTTGCCATTTATAGTTATTATCACCACTCATTATTCCACAGAATTTTGTGAGATTCGTGTCGTGTAAGGATCATAATGGGTTGTGTAGTAGGCAAGGGTTATAGTTTCACTCCGGAGAGACTTGAGAGGATGAAAAATGAGAACAGTTATGTTAAAGGAAATAGAGTTGAAAAACAACAACGACAACAAATGAGGGATATGTCTCGAATTCGCGATCAAGAAGGGAATCATGTAGTACTTGATCACGAAGAGAAAAGAAATGGAAATAATGGAGTTAAAATAGGAATAATTGATCAATTACAAAGAGTTATAATAAGTGATAATGGTAGGAAAATAGGAGGAGATGATCAATTGGTAGATGGATGGCCTAAGTGGCTTGTTGATAATATTCCTAAAGAGGTTTTGGTTGGCTTAGTTCCAAAGACTGCTGATTCATATGAAAAGCTAGATAAGGTAAGTTCATTTTCAACTTTTAAATTTCTTTATATAATATTTCATGCACTTGGGCATTAAATGAATAACCTAATACAAAAAGCATCTCGTGTTCACATCAGGGGACATCTGAGAAAGGGTCGTGTCACCCTAAGGGATTATGACGTAAACAATTTATACCCTAACACAAATATCAGTACTAGTTGATTCTACAATTCGAACATGTGAGCTATCTATGATCATACGTAAACAACTTTAGTATCGTTACTTCAAGACTCTCCTTCATTATCACTTTTGACATTATGAGTTTAATATTTAACATTTGTTGTAATTTTAATTATAAGTTTCATGTAAGTATCTAAACTCTGTAAATAAAACATTAATTGGATTCAATGAAACTCAAAATAAACTATCGCTCACTACATAGAGGATTAGGGTTGATTTCTCATATGGTCATATTTCTGATTTACCTACAGTCATCATTTCATAAAGTTGTTTTTCTTTTTGATAATTTCAATTCCCTTTAACAAAGAAAGTGACTTTCTGAAACCACAACTGTAAATTCATTAAGTAACTCTACGGGAAATCAACTCCGCAAAAAATAATTGGTAATTTACCTTAATTAATACATTTTATTTATTTTTTGCAGGTAGGGCAAGGGACATATAGCAATGTGTATAAAGCTAGAGATAGGAAAAGTGGGAAACTAGTAGCCTTAAAGAAGGTTAGATTTGATACAAGTGAACCAGAAAGTGTGAAATTTATGGCAAGAGAGATTATAATATTGAAGAAACTTGATCATCCAAATATTATAAAACTTGAAGGATTAGCTACTTCAAGAATGCATTATAGTCTTTATTTGGTATTTGACTTTATGCCATCTGATTTAACTAAACTTATTAATCACACTCAAGGAATTAGACTCACTCAACCTCAGGTAAGTAAATTACTTATTTTCCTCATTTTATAGTAATTTTTGTATATATAAAATAGGTCTAATTGCACAATTTAGAGGAATTATATATGTCGTAATCAATAATATTGAGTGCCTAATTGTTTAATGTTTTTCTTGTATAATTTAACCTGAGATTCTCGTTAAGGACGTGAGATCTTACTTTGTAGAGTATAGTTATCACAACTAAGAAACTATCAAAAACCAATCTTATCGGTTGGGTTTTAAAAAATTTCTTGTGACAAAAGTTGAAAAATGTAAATCGATCTTCGAGGTAGGGTTTTCTCACAAAAATAAAATTGAATTAAAGAGTATATAAATAAGCATAGCCTTAAATCAATAAGTTGTTATCTCCTGTATTAAGGTTAGTCAAAAATACAAAAATAGAAATAAAATGAAATAGAAAGAAAACTTTTAATTCGAGTCTACAGAAATCACTGTGTTTCTTTAAGAAATTTAATCCTTTCACTGTAACCGAGGTTGTAGATTAATTTCTCCCAAGATAAAATGGATTAACTTGTTAGAGAAGTAGCGCTACCTCAAACTTCAATAACTTCAGCGAATGTAAGAACATTAACAAGCACACACAAACTCAGTCGATGAACAATTTGTTAATGAGAGAAAATGTATGCAGATAGAAAAAAATTTCAGTGTTTGAAAAACGAAAAAGACTTCCTATTTATAGCCATTTTCAGCAAGAAACGTGTCTGTTCAGACCCATTTTTTTCAGAAAGTTGTGTCTTTTGGAAAAAATAACGACTTTTCGGAAATGTGTCTTTTGGGTAAAGATAATGACTTTTCAGAAATCAGATTGATATTATCGTTGCGCGCGAATTTCAAATAAATTCCGCTGCGCCAAAATTAATTATGTTATTTAATTAACATTCTGAATTAATTTATAACAGAAAATAATTAACAGGATTTATTCGATTAACAAAATTGATTAAATAAATTTTGTCCAAAAAATATATCAGTCAAATCCAAGGCCGAGCAACGACTGCGCAAGGGGACGCCTTTTTCTTAACCCTTTAAGAAGCAGAGGAAGTGTTACCTAATATTAGGACAATAATTTCTTTTCTTCTATCAATATGGAAGAAATGACTTTTTATTTTCACTTTGCAAATGACTTTTCATTTTCCCTCCAAAATTAGCTCCCTCACTTTTTCATTTTTCTCTTCTCTTTTTCCATTCACATTTTGCTAGAACCCGACACAGGCACAAATAGTCTAGTGGTAGAAATACATCTTATCTTTATCATTGTAGAAATGTGAGTTCAAAGACCATATAGTGCATTTTACTATTAAGTGATAAAATAATATTGACTTTATCGCTATTGTATTTCATTTTGAATAATAGTTAATAAAAACTGACTCATAACTTGTAAGGCTAATTTTGTTAGATGAGATTGTAAGATAATCAAACATCGCATAAAAACACTATCAATAAACATGATATAGCTATATCTATTTTAATATATGAATAACTCAAACCTGATAATAAAAAAATGATTCGTAATAATGTAAATATTATTTACACGATCAATATATAAATAAGATTCTGTTGCAGATAAAATGTTACATGGAGCAATTGTTATGTGGACTTGAACATTGTCATGAAAGAGGCATATTGCATAGAGATATTAAGGGGTCCAATTTGCTAATAGACAAAAATGGGATACTAAAAATAGGTGATTTTGGACTTGCAAATTTTTACCAATCAAAGACAAAGAGGCCCCTAACAAGTAGAGTTGTCACACTTTGGTACAGAGCACCAGAATTACTTTTGGGTTCCACTAATTATAGTGTTGGAATTGATCTTTGGAGTGTTGGTTGTCTTTTGGCTGAAATGTTTATTGGAAGACCTATTTTGCCTGGTAGAAATGAGGTAAAAAAAATAATTTATTTTTATTAATATCGTTTTTATTAGTGAATTGTTAAAACTTTCTTTTTCGTTAAACTATACAGATTGAACAACTTCACAAGATATTTAAGTTATGTGGTTCACCAACAGAAGAATATTGGAAGAAAGTGAAGCCACCGACAACATTTAGACCACCACAACACAAGCCATGTTTTGAACAACTTTTCCCCAATTTGCCTCATTCTGCTTTTCCCCTCTTATACACACTTTTGTCTGTTGAGCCTCACTTGCGTGGAACTGCTTCTACTGCCCTTCAAAATGAAGTAAGTTACAGTAATTATCAAAATATGTATCTTATTTTATCATAATCTCTAAAATTTTCCATCATTTATAAGAATTTTAAGAATTTCTTCTCGGATATATCACTCTCCTCTGGATGATACATCTCTATCTCCCTCTCGAAATACATCCTCTTACGTATGTAACCGGATGTCTGCTTATGTATCCGGAAGTCCAGTGATGTATTCGGATATCCTATCCTCTCTAATACATCCTTCACTTATGTATCACTTATATATCTGGAAGTCCAGTGATGTATCCAGATATCCTATCTCCTTGATACATCCCTCAGTTATGTATTCGAAAGTATCCAAAATTCATAAATTTTAAGAAATTTTTGTGATTAGAAAAAAGATTAGGAAAATAATTATGTGCACCCATATTATTGAGCACTAAAATTTAATTTGTTGAACATTGTGTTAGTTCTTTACAACAAGCCCATTAGCATGTGGGCTCTCCGAATTGCCTGTTTTCAAAGTGGAAGAAGATGGGCCGGCCCAATCCATTGATATCACAAGGTATCTTCGATGTTACATGTGCTAGTTAAATTAAATTTCGTATTTTAAAATTAATATTGACAATTAAGACTTTCATCATAAACATCTTTAATCTAAGTTTCTAACATGTTAATATAAAAATCTTTTTCTAAGCTATTGATCGATTTTATCACGAGCTTTTAGAGATTCAAAAAATATATAAAATTTAAACTTTTATCTTCACCTTAATTTTTCTCTGTGAACTTTTATATTTACATAATTATAAATTACTACCATTTCCAAAATGCTATAATTATTAATTACTCATATGTGATCATTAAAATGATTATATACTCCATCATTGTTCTATATATAGTAGGTATATTAATTATCCTTTTAGACAATAATCATCAAAAAAGAGACTTTAGGAACAAGGCAAGTTAGATCATTACACATTAGATGTCACAAAATTAATAATATAGTCACAAGGGTTAATAGTATAATCATAGTATTATTGACATAATCCCATGCCATACAAGATGATACGTCTTTGTCTCCATTTATATGACATTTTACGTTTTTCGAGAGTCAAACAATTTAAGTTTGATTGAGAATTTGCGCATGGTCTTCAATTTTTTTGAAATGAAATTTATATATTTGTAAAACTATGTAAAAAGTACTATAAATCATAATAATTGATAATTTTTTCAAAATATTTTAAAGATCTATGAAAATTTACGATCAAAGTTAGACTTGTTTGAATCTCGAAATCTGAAAAGTGTCACATAAAATAAACAAAAGGAGTAATTATTAAATCACAAGCACAAAAGACATTATTATATATTTAATATAAATATATTAATATTAAGTTATTTATTTTATCTTTTTTCCTTTATTTTTGGGTGGTGTCTCTTTGTGGTCCCTTATTTTATTTTGGTTAAAATCAGGAATTTAATTCTTCTTGACATTCGACAAAAGATATTTGAGTCTTTTAAGTAATCTTATTATATAAATTATGGTCCCTGCAATAATGGAATGCATAATTATAAAATATTTTTATTTGAAATACTCATATTATAACTAGGAAAATAGCAATTTTACTTTCTGTGTTATTTATATATGTATAATGTTTTCATACTAATAACTAAATGGTGTGTTATTTATTTTCTTGTGTTTTGCTAATGATGATTAATAAATAATTAAAAATAAATTGCATCACAGGAAGAGAGCTTCAAAAGGCAAACGGGTTAAGAAAAATAGGGAGGGCTATAGAAAATTGCTCTCCAATATTTCTGAAAACTCAAAAGAGGTAAATTCTTTTTTCTTTTAATTACTATGTTTTTTTCTCTTGAATTTGTAAGAAAATGCATTCTATTCGTTTGAATTACCTATCGTAATTTTTAAATTCAAATCATTAATTTTAGTTCTAAACTATTAACAACGTTATAAACACTCATTTATATGACTAACTAAATTTAGATACACACCGATCCGATCTACTATATCGCATAGCAAATGGTTTCAAATATTTGTAGCAGCATATTGAGACTCTTAATAAAAAAAACTAAAGAAGTTTGAAAATATCTCTAAATTTAAAAAGAATTTAAGGACGTATTTCATTCATGTTGCACAAAGAAAAAGTTCAGTTAGTTAAGTAAACTTTGTCGAGCTATAGTTGAGTCCGAAGCCTAAAGGGCAAAATTAATTTCAAAAATTTCAAAAGGTACACCAACTTTTTTTTAAACCAAAAAGGCAAAATCGCTGACCTACCAGCGATTTTGTCCGAACTTTTTTCACTATTACAAGAATGTTGCTGCCCATGCAACGTTTTCATAAAAAAAATTAAAATCGCTGCCCATGCAGAGTTTTCATTAAAAAAATATTTTTTTAAATCGCTACCTAGGTAGCAATTTTTAGAAGGAATCTTTTTTTTGGGAAATCGCTGTTACGTCAGCGATTTCTATAAAACCTTTTTTCTTCTTTTTTAAAAATTTGGTGCCTTGACAGCTAGACAACTATTTTAGATAACTAATTTTTTAAAAAATATTGCTACCATTTTATTTCTTAAAATCGTATTAAATGTTGGAAAATTTGTCTAAAAAATAATTTTATGATTTAAAAATAATAATTGGCGGTGATTTATTTTTTTATAAAAATTCCACCAAAATTACTACTTGGCAGCGATTTTTTGTTTAAAAAAAGTTCAGTGATATCCCGAAGAAAAAAAATCACAAAATCATGTCATTCCTTTATATAT
>NC_028640.1:61481839-61486635 GCF_001406875.1 Solanum pennellii
TTGGATTTTTTTAAAAAAAATAAAATCATTTAGTGAAATCTTTATTAACAATTGTAATGCAATTTTTATTTTGGCCAATCAAAAAAAATTACCAATATTTAATACGATTTTTTGAAAAAAAATAATTTGCAGAAAATTTTAAAAAAAATACTTTAATAGATGCCTTATTTTTAAAAAAAAAGGTAGAACAAAAGAATGTACAGAAATCGCTGTCAACACAACGATTTTTCTTTTAAAAAAAAACTCTCACTAAAATTACTACCTACATAGTGATTTTAAAAAAAAAAATCATAAAAATGCTGGTGTCGCAGTGATATAACTTTTTTTTTTAAAAAAAAGAATTCGCTAAAATCGTTGCATTGGCAGCGATTTTCTTTTATAAAAAAAAACAATATGGACAAAATTGCTGATAGATTAGCAACAATTTTACCCTTTTAGTTAGAAAAAAAATTAATGTATCCATTTAAAATTTTTGACAATTTTTTTACCCTTTAAACTTCCAACTCAGCTATAGTTCTACTTCTTTTAAATAAAAAAAAGTTTTATTAAAAAAGACATTCTAAATAGTACACAAAATGCCATAAATACCTCCACATGCATCCAACTAATTAATAACACACACATGAGGTTGGCAATTAACTTCCACTTACAAAAACAAATTTGGAGATCAACCAATCATTCCCAAAAATAATTGGATTTATCATTCACATATGGTAAGGTTTCAATAATATATGCATTTTTATCATTATCAAGATAATAAGTGGAATATAATCTTTTTATCTTTAATCATATATTTTTCATTTGAGCCTTTGAATTGAAAATAAATTAATATTTCCTTTAATAAATTTTACATTATTTAAATATGAATTAATCAATATTTCAACATATACATCATATATTGAAAAAACGGTACACTAAAAATTACAAGTTTATTACATGCATTTAGATTCAATACATATATGCTTATTGTATTACTACATCTTGATATAGTATAATAGCTAATCTGTTTTAATTTTTCACTTTTTATATATAATTACTTACATTTATCTTTTTTAGTAAACATAACAAAATAAAATCACTTTATAATATTGTCAGTATATATAACTAAAACTGATTAAATTTTCCTCAATTTTGATTTAACAGGAAAAGCAAGGGGAGTCAAGTAACCAAAGCCAAGATATGGGTGAAATTAGTAGTAATTCATTTTCCTTAAACATGATTAATAATAATAATCAAAGTCCTCCTCCATCACCAACTCCATTTTTCAAATTTAGAAACATTAATCAATTTTCTAAAACTGAGGCACATCCTAATGCTCTCAAAAACATTAAAAATTATCCAATTTTATTAGCCTCTATTACTGAAGCAGCCAAAAATTATGAAGATAATAGATTAAGTCTTAATCGTAGGTCAATCTCAACCATTGATTTTAGAAATCATCATGATCTAATGGACCACAAAATCTCTAACATATTTAGCTTTGAAGATACTAGTTAATTACTTAATGGTAAATTTTGCCTTTTGATCTGATCAACTGTATTGGACCTTTAATTAATAAATTGAATTGATGCACTTAAGTTTTCTATTCCTTTTGCTTGCTTTTTTTTTTTTTTATATAACAAATTGATTGAATTATTAATCAATACATTACTTATTCCATTGTTATTCAATATTTGAGAGTCTTATAATTCTAAAAATACTTTTAATATATATTTTTTACATAAAGGAACAAAAAATAAAGCTTATTAACATTATACTTAATATGTTGATTTTGATATCACAAGCACCAAAATTGAAGGATTAAAATGCAACCATTCCATTAATTAATTAGAAATGTTGCTCCTTTTTTTTTGTTTAATTTAATTGTTTACTCGTGTATTTGTTTCAAAAATAATGTTATTTTGATTGTGTGTATTATTTTAATTAATTACTTGATGAAATAAAAAAAATACAACATGCAAAGATTTTGTGACATACCTAAATTACTGACTAGTAATTTGTTTGTTTTTGGGGGGGCAATTAACAAGTTTTCTTAATAAGGTTTAAGTCATAGACGATTTCTTAAAATGTTGTCACTGTATTTATATGCGTAAACATCTTAAATAGAACTAGTATTTATCAAACAATTTCTTATGAAACTAATTAAGTAGACAGCTTTAAAATTGTATTCTTGAGAACTTCACTTCACTGCTATTTTAGTATGTAGCTCTGGTTTTTTTTTTCACTTTTAAATTTTTTATTTCAATTTATAAAAAAAAAAAACAGATCATATTTACTTTTCTTTTTCTATTTATTGAAGAACCCATTGACTTGCTACAAACAAATTAATAATTTCCAATCTCTTTCAAGATTAAGACGTAATCCCATTAATGTCAAGTTAATGCTCAAAGCATTAGTGGGGCAATGGAGACATCGACATGTCCATTTCCAAATAATTAAACTCTATATATATGAAACTTTTTTAAAAAAAGTTATATATTTTTGTACTATAATTTTGTTTGTTTGATTTTAATTTTTGCCCGGAATTAAGAAATTCAAAAAAGACTTTTAGACTAACAATACGTAAAACAGATCATATTGTCCTTAATCAATTGGTATTAAACATGTTACGTGAAAAATCAGAATCAGAATGACAAAGTTATTAAAAAAAACTTTTTGTAACCGACTAAAAAAAAGTAAAACAAACAAATTAAAATGTAAGGAATAGTATATTGTGAATTTCACAATTGAAGAAACACATATGTACAATAATCATGACTTAATTCTTCCCATTCATTACACAAATATGATGTTCATATAACCATCATACAAAAAAAAAAAAAAACCATTTGTTACATGGCAATATCAAGAAGAAGTAGAGAATCAAGAAGGGGAAAAATATAAAATCAAAGTTTTCCTTTTATTAAACACACCACTAATCGTAATAATTATCGGAGAATTTACTCTTAATCCACTTGAAGCTGTTCATCAAAGATGTTTTAACCTTACCTTCAACGGAAAACATGTTATAACTAGCTATTCTTTTCCTCCTCTTCGTCTCTGAATTCCCCCCCACGGGTCCATTGAAGCTAAAAGATTTCGTTCGATCCTCGAAATCAAATCTTGCTTCTTTGTAAGATGCAGAGTGATAAGGGAAAGATTTACTCTTCTCCATGATCAAGAAAAAAGCTCAAAAAATATGGTATATTAGTTAGAACAAGATGAAGTAAGAAATGTGTATATCTTATGTGTATATATGTTATATTGTACGTTAGTGGGTTTTATGCATGGGCCCAGAAAGTGACTTGGATTTAATATTTTTTAGAAGATTGTGGTTGTTTTTCGAGATTTTTTTTTTTAAAAATGGATATCATCATTTGATGGCACGGTTTATTCTGGTCTTTAATTATTATAACTTAAATAAATTGGTCTGTATCAAATTTATATCTAGCTTCACATAAGTTCTTTAAGGACAAAATATATAAATATTATGACGTAATAATATAAATTTATATCCCGCAAAAATTATGTATCTTGAGGGAAAAAATAGAATCAGAATAAAATAGGGGTAAAAAAGCATATAACCCGGATGTTATAGGATAAAATGTTGTATCGCTTCTTCTGTCTTAATTTATGTGTAATTTTTAAAATTTCAAGACGCAGTCTTAATTTATGAGTCATTTTTCGAATTTCAAGACGCAAACAAATCTTTCTTCGGCTGTAATTTTTTATATCTATTAAATATTTTAAATTGTCAATAAATGTGACTTGTAATAGTTTTACTTAATCTGTTAATATAAAAATTTTATTTTAAAATTTTGAAATCTAAATTCACGATCTTAACTAAATAATTTGATTTTATATTATATTGATTGAACTAAATAATTTGATTTTATATTATGTTAATTGAAACAAAGGGAATATTATATAGGTGGATTTGATGGATGTGTGACTATTTGGTTGTTTTTGGGATATGATGAAGAAAAAGTGGTCACTTTGAGAAATTTAAGGCTTATTTTGGTACAAGATGATAAAAGATCATATCAAGGGGTAGTTGAGCCAATCTTGGGTAGTGTGACTAGTGTCCATAACCTTATTATATATGTATTATATAATATTTTTATTCCTAATCTTCATTCATTAATTGTTTTAATTATCAAGAAGGAAAATGATTAGATTGTTTAAAGTTGGGTATATATTCTTGAGAAAGTGTGTAGAAGCCAAATTATTTTAAAGAATTTTGAGGGGTGGGTAAGTGAGTAAGTCCAATTAAAAAGACAAAAAGGGTTTGCTCACATCCAATATCTATTTGTAATTTTAAATCATGATTTTATATTGACATTTACATATGTGATTTGAAATTATAAATTTAAATTTTCTAACAAATATGTTTCAAGATTTAAAATCACTATTTTATTGTATGCAAATTTAACCTATAAAATTATATTTTATAAAAATAGACGCATTATTATAGATTTTATTATTTTTTAAAAATTATGCTCAGCGTAAAGAGAATATACATACTACGTGAAAAATATGCAAATAATTATCTATAAAATTACGAGTATTGAAGGTTCGTGACCGCAAATATTCTTCTTCTTTTTCTAAACAACACATAATTATTTATAAAAGGAACAAGGGTTTGTTCATATAGTAAGCATCATTTATCTTTAATTCTAAGTTTGTATTTAAACATATAATGTGTGCATGCGTAATTTTGAATCATGATTTTATATCAACGTTTGAACATGTGATTTGAGATCATAATTTCATATTCTAAAAAGCACTATGATCTGAGATTTCGAATTGTTTTTTTA
>NC_028640.1:61486833-61492286 GCF_001406875.1 Solanum pennellii
TTATATATATATATATATATATATATATATATATATATACACACACACACACACACAACATCATGTTCAGCCTGACGAAACTATACGTACTATGTGAAAAGCTTATCTTCAAAAATAACTAGTTAATAGTATTATTGACTAATGAATCTTTATAAAATTATTGGTATTTGAAAATACGTAAACACAAAATTTAATTTTTATAAAAGAAATGCGGACTTCTTTTATTATATATTTATTATTTTTTGTGGGCCATCACCAAAGTAAGGCAAATGGAGTTATCAAGTAGTGTGAAGTCCACTTATGTAGCGTCATAGCCCATATGTATTTGTGGGCCATAGAGCATGGAAATGGGCCCAATAGTTATTCCAAGAGACACAAAATAACAGTAAGTGACCATTCCTCTTTCAACATGGGCCTACAAACAACTTTCCTCATTTTACTTGTAGTTGTAGTTGTGGCCCTCCATTGTCCCCAAATATTTATATGAAAAAAACAAAACTTTGTAATACAGTAATTTAAGGTTCAACAAAATATAGTATTGTTCTAATATATATTATTGACAATATAATTGGGGCGGATTTACGTTATAGTAAGGGTAGGGTGTTCGTGATTCGGTTTGGATCGGTTATATTAAAACTAAAATCAAATCAATTTAGTCTGTTTTTTAAATTTCTAAAACCAAACCAAACCAAACCAAACCAAACCAAACGAATAAAATAACCATCAGTTTGGTTATTGTTGATTTGGTTCAATTTTTCTGATTTATTCTGTTTGAAAGTAATAATTTTTTTGAGGACGTACGTATCTCGATATACACAAACACTAAATACATGAACAATCTATAAAAAAAACTAATGTCAGTTCAATCAAGCAATTAAGTAATATTAGAGTTATCATTACACGGACAAAGTGATTCATTTAAGAGAAAGTCTGACTATTTTATGTTAAGTACAGAAGGTAAAGACAAATGGATTTTGATGGACTTGGATTTGAGATTGTTATACTTATGCTAAAAAAGTGTTGGGCTTGAGAAAATGGTAAAGTTTAAAATTTAAGTTAATTTTCGAAAATGAAAAAATTATCTAACTAGTCAAAATTCCTAACATATTTATTTAAAACAAATAAAAATAACACTACACACACATTTAAGATGATAAATATCAAGTTATAAACATACTTTTTAATAATAAACTACTTATATCATATTATTATCAAGTTATAGCATATCAAGAAACAATATATTATTCTCATTAATCTTTTTAAATAATAATTAACTTATTTAAATAATTGCATTTATTATTCAGTTACCTTTTTTAAACCAATGTATTTAATTAAATTAATTATTTTAAGTTACCTTTCTTAAACAAAACTCTTTAACTAGTGTAAATTAAATTAAATATTATATAGTTACCTTTTTTAAAAAAATTACTAAATAATAGGGATTTTATCATTCCATAATTAATAACTACCCATCAATATCTAAAATAATAACAGTTTTCTTTTTAAAATTGTCAGACGTAATTAAAAAAAAAATTATATTCCCCAAATATATTGTTCTTCCCCAAATCCTCACAAAATTTTCTTTTTGCATGCCTAACATTTAATCTTCACCAAATTTGGCTCAAAAAACTTCCACTTTTAACATTCTTCTTCACCAATTCTTCCACTTTTGCACTCAAATCTTCCATTTTTGCACTCAAATCTTCATCTTTTGCACTCAAAAAATGATATAATGTCGAAGAGAGGCAATGAAATCCCGCGAAAAAGTAGAAGGTTGAATGATGAAGCAAGATCGGAGTTCTGTGGGATAGAGTTGACGAAGTAATCATCCCAGTCAACATCAACGACAAATTCCATTGGTTCCTTGTTGTATTCCGGATCAAACGTAGATGTCTATATGTCTATGATTCGATGATGGGAGGATCTGTTCATTCAAGAAAAGTTAAAGAAGCTGTTGATAAACTTGCAACCATGATTCCTTTATTTCTGACGAGCACAGGGTTTTATGGCAAAAGGCTTGATTTGTATGCGAATAATCTCCCTGATTATCAACAAAAGTCTCATTCTGAACCTCTCAGTATCAAGAATGTTACACATGTTCCTCAACAAGAAGAAAGTTCAAAGTATGTATACTTGTTACATTATTTTTTCTTCATCTTAAATTAAATTTGCTTTATAGTCATTACAAAATTTTTATTATTTCAATTTTTTTACAGTGATTGTGGTCTATACACATCTCTCTTTGTCGAATACATGAGCAATGGTGTTTTTGATATATCACATATTGATATTGATTCAAAATATCATCGTCAAAGATATGGTACATTACTTTGGCATTATACAAAATCAAAGAATGATGAAGGCGCAATAAGTGAAAGTGAAGTTACAGGAACAGTTGCTAGCAAGAAGGGTGGACCTCGAACTCATAAAGAACAAGTTATGGACACCACCAATTATCCTACTCCAAAATTTCGTAACAGGAAGTAGAAATCTTCGTGGCACAATGTACATTTTTTTGAATGACTTGTGTTTTTTAACTTATGAACAATTTATGTAATTTCCCAGGTTTTTATTATGAATACTGATGGTTTTATTTAAATTATTACTGATTATTATTAATTAAAAAATGTGTCCCACCTTGTATAAATTTTGAACGCAACAAGAAAATATAGAAACACTGTATGAATCATGTATGAACATTATATGAATTATGAATGCCATATTATAATTTGATATATAGAACATAGACAATACTATTTTTTTAAAAAAAAATTATATAAATGACAGTCTGCTTCAATATATATTTTATATAATGTTAAATGTGTATGATATTTGTATAAATTGCACTTTTCAATATGTAATGTCGAATTCGTATATGCATAATGTATGAAAAATATATGAAATAGTACTGATATATGATTCAACATGACAATATGAATAAATATATAATTATACCTTAATAATTGTGTATGACTTTTGCATAAATTTGTTTTGTCTGAATACTATATGAATACTGTATACTTGTAAATACAAACAGAAACAGATGTTACTTATATTACTGGTATGAATACTGTATGAAAAATGTATGATATATCATATAAATTCTTATATGCATAATGTATGAAAATTATATGAAAATAGTACAGACATATGATTCAACATGACAATATGAATAAATATATAATTATACTTTAATAATTGTGTATGACTTTTGCATAAATTTATTTTGTATGGATACTATATGAATACTGTATACTTTCAAATACAAATAGAAACAAATGTTACTTATATTATGGTATGAATACTGTATGAAAAATGTAGAACATAAACATACATTATTTTTATATGCAACTATTGCTTGTATAAATGTATAGATTTTGTATATAGTCCACATTCATTATGCAATAACTGTATGCATACTATATGATTATATGACTTATTGATGGTAATGAATGTTAATATATGAGCAGTTGTATATACAATGTATGACATTTGTATGAAAAGTAATATGATTCAATAAAAAAAATAATGTTATAACAATGTAAATACTCAAAAACACAGATGTAACAGTAGAAAATCATTGTTTTTGTACAGGATAATTTGAACATGTCTTCCTATTGTGTCCAACTTGATGGCATCTATTGCATGTGCTTTTTGTCCTCTTGAATTTCACATCAGCGAACCCCTTCCAGCGTTCAAATTTGGGTCTTCCCGCTTATCTTTTTGGACCGGGTGACATCATTTTAGGCTCTGAAATATAACTTGGTATATCCCATATACTCTCGCACGGGATAGGCTCGACAGGAATGACATAAGCATCTCTGAAATTCTTGAGGCTGTAATATATTTTATCTCAACAAAATTTATATTTTCTTCTATATTAAGTTGAGATACTATAGCATTAACTAAACCAATATAAAAAGTAGAAGTATCATATAGGATGCCCTCCATCTCAAAATCGACGTATTTTCCTGTGTTCACAACATTAAAATTACATTTAGTGCATCACATAATACATACAAAATTCATACACAATTTATACAATTTAATAAAAATTATATACACAATTAATCCAACCTTTATACAGAATTCATATATATATATATATATAACAAATCAATCATTGATATATACAATCAAAAAAAATGGGCGTTCATACATATTTCATACAATATATTGATACATTACATACATAAATAATACAGTATTCATATTTCACCAATATACAAAATTTTAACATCTGACAATTTAAATATAATATGGAATAACTTTTACCAAAAATTCACATTTCATATAACGTTCAAACAATATCAATACAAATTGTCAGATTTTGTTCATAATTTTTTCATAATAAAAACTGCAAATTGATTCAAAATCTGTAAATTTTTGTGTTTTATCCAGTAATCAATTATCACACCAAACTTCATTTTAATTACACATCAAAAGAAAATTACTATTACGTAATATTTATTATCAGAAACACATCGTAATTGTATCACAAAAAACACATCAAATCAACATCTGCAATATAACAGAAATAAAAAAAAAACGACACATTCCATACACGACAAAAAAATATATATATAATTACAACCAATAATTTATAATTAAAACATAACGAACCATAAATAAAAACTAACCTGATGAATTCCATTTGCCACCATGTTTAATTAAAATTGACACAAAATTCTCCATCAAATCAAATCTAAACGTTTTCAACCTTCAATTTTAATTATTTTTCAAAAAAAAATGAAAAAATATATCAATATTCAAATATAAGAATAATCCTCACTTTCTGAAAAAAAATCAAACAATGCACGTTATGGAAAGAAGATAACAAATTAGAGTTTTTTAAGGATAAAAATCATAACTTATAAGCATTTAAAACAAATTGAGACATTTATGTCTATCTATTATTAAAATATTTTCAAATCCCTTAAAATGTGCACATTAGTTATCATTTAATAATAATAACTAATTTCACACACATTATCTAATTTTAAATTAATCCATTTTTTTTGTTTACTATCTAATTTTACAAAATTAAAATTAACATTATTTTCTTTTTAAAAAAATGCTATAACTTGATATATTAAATGTTATATAATGAAAATCAAACTCTTATGCCATAACTTGAGAATATGACTACATAAAATGCTATATACCTAATTTACACTTAAAACAACAACACTTTAAAATAATTATTAAAAAGGTCAATATTTTAGTTTTATAGCAAATTAAATGTATCCAATTCTATGTCACGACCCAAAACCGGGGCCGCGACTGGCACCCACAATTTCCCTCCTATGTGAGCGAACCAACCAATCTAACCCTTATCATTTTAACATATATCAACAGAAAATAATGCGGAAGACTTAAACTCATTAAATAAAACAAAACAACATCTATTAATTCCCCAAAATCTGGAAGTCATCATCACAAGAACATCTATC
>NC_028640.1:61498801-61518201 GCF_001406875.1 Solanum pennellii
GATTTTCAGTACCCAATTTCAGAATTTCTAAGTATGCTGAAACGAGACCCTGCGACGGTCCGTCGTGCCTGTGGCGTTCCGTCGTGGGGTCCGTTTCCTCAGCCAATTTTCCAGAAATAAAATCTGCTGCTCAAAACGACTAAACAGGTCGTTACATTCTAATTCCTTATTTTCCTCCATTAAGACCCACATTTTACAACAAGACCTTTCCCAAACAAATGTCTCTCTCCAGTTTACAATTATCTCAAAACAAAAAATTTTCTCACTCATCCAATTCTCTTTTTTCTATTGTTCTGCAAATTTCATTACTCTGTTTCTCTCTTTTTTATGTGAATTTTTTTCTATTATTTTCAGAAATTGATAATAATCTCCCAAAAATATTCACAACAATCGTATTAATTTTAGGTATGTATCTTTTTTAAACTTTTATGTATTTTACTGATTTGCATCAGCTTAAAGCTTTCAATATATTTGTTTGTATAATTGCGTAGTAGATCCTCTATTTTCTATTAGGTTTTTTCACAAAGAAAAACTCAAAAATCCTCTCTAATGGCGGACTCAAAGAGGACTCCAAGAACTATATCATGTAATGATAGACTTTTTAGCAATTTATGTCGTTTGATCTTTGTATTACTCTAGCACAAGTCGATAATGTAGGACTGACGGCTAGAAAGACGGAAGAAATCAGATCTAATCATCTACATGACCTAATCTGTATGCAATACCTTCATCACTTACAGAATATAAACATCATCAAGAGCAAGAACACAAATAATGAAAAGAAAAGGAAGCTATAAGCTCTTTGTCTGTATTCTCTTGATTTCTTTTAAATTTAAATAATCTTATAATATAATAAGTATTCATTTTTCTAAAAAATTCTCAAGTCTGAATACAACTTATAACTAAACTACAATATATTTATCGCAGTTTTTCATTGGTTTTTTTACATAAATTTTGTATTGATTCTAACTGTATTCCATCAAAATATGTAATCTTATATTCATTTTGTTTTCGTAGTATGAATTGAGTACAACTTTTGTAGTTCATATTAATTTTGTTGGAATTCTATAAGATGCAACATATTTATGTATTTCTTCTATTTATATGCCTATTAATTTTGTACTTATGTCATCGAATTGTATTTATCCTCGAAAGTGAATACAAAGTTAATAGTTTAAAATAATATCTTTGCAGTTGATTATGTGGAATACAACATAATATTTGTTTAGATACAATTTTTGTAGTACCTAATATTATTTTGTGGAAATGATGTGGAATACAATATATTTTTTTGTTATGACTTCTTATTTTTTATTTATTGTAAATGTATGCCTACTGTTATAAATCTATTGTGTTATGTGGATGATCCATTAGAGTTATCCAACAATTAATTGGATTCATGTATTAGTGTTTCCAATGTGATAAGATTCCAAGGTGATATGAATAACTATGTATAATTCCAAGGTGATCTTTGACTATGATATCTCAACACTATAAATAGAGATATCATTCACCATTATATACACTTGAATAAGAAGAAAATTCCTCTTCTTCTATCTACTTCTCTTGTCTTCTTCTCTTTATGATTATATTCTTATGAGCTTGATTTTATAACACGTTATCAGCACGAGTCTCTAGCCAATTGAGAGTGAGTTTTAGTTTTTCTTTAACTCATGTTTTGGTTGATCTCGTTATGAGAATCAAGGTATTATTTGCATAAAATCAGGTATGTATTTTCTAAAATATTTTTATGATTTAGAATAAAATAGTGTTCAGTCACTAACAATTATCAGGAACCGAAGACATATACTATTATTGGTTGAATATGACAGGCTATACAAAATTTCTTAAATAGAAGAAGGTATAAAATTTTAATAGTATGAGTTTGAATATTATTTTGATTGTTTTGAAAGACTCAAAGGGTGAGTCATGTTGTACTTCGGTCTATTATACCGTTGGTTAAGGGTAAGACGATGGGTTCAAGTCTCATCGCACCAAAAAGGGTAAGACATCAGGTTAAAGTCTGGATGCACCATAATGAAAATAATAATAATTGAGGATAAGACGATAGATTCAAGTTCTATCGCACCAAAAGGGTAAGACATCAATTTGAGTTTTGATGCACCGTGATGATAATGTATTGGGTTCAAGTCCCATAGAATTATGGCCTAATGTTCCTTGTATGGATAAGACATTGAGTTTGAGTCTCAATGCACCATAGTGGTGATAAAATGATGATTGAGGAAAAATAATAAAGCTTTGGTGAAAAGCCTTGAAATTCGTCCTATTGAATTTGCTCCATTTCTTGAAAAGAATGTGGTAGCAACATATGATAACTTTGAAATCCGATGCAGACTTGCTCCATTCTATCGTATGAATGTGGTAGCAGTAAATAATTAGTCTGAAAGATGACAAATGATTAATGATATGAAAAAAGGGCATGAAGGGACGGAATTATAATAGTCATCATTGTGGTAATTATAAAAGGAAGAACACTATGGGTTCTCCAAATAGTCCTTCGAAATGTGAAGACATTTTTCATTATCAAAATGGTATGAAAGGACATTGGACTTGTGAATGTTGTCGACCCAATAATTTGACAAGTTTATAAATCTTCCATCAAAAGATAAGAAGATAAAGTGATGGTACACTTGATCTTTCAAAGTGATGTTGAGGTGTGTCATGGAAATATGATGAATTTTAAAGCCATGACAATGTGCTTATAATGCAAATTTATGAAGTACATATAAATGATTAGTCCATTCCTTGAAAAGAATGTGACTTATGATGAGTATCGTGAATGGTCGACCATTTTATAAGAGAATTGGTCCAGATGTGATAAAATCATTATGGGTTGGATATATGCCAAAACTCACCTCTATGGAAGGTTTGACAAAAAAAAATGATATGCCACATCTCATCTTTACGGAAGGTTTGAGAGAAATAAATAAATTTTATTTGACATGAATGGTCAATGGTCGTGTACGTTTATACGTCATGAATATTATGGTATGTTTGTTATGAACTACCGAAAGGGCAAAAAGAAAGAAATAAGTCTTGCCTAGAAAGGTTGTGGTCATGATCAAATACACTGTGTGACAATACAAATTTTTCATTGGTTGTGTACCTATGGTACAACAAAAGAAAAACAAGAAACATGTCTTGCTCGTAATAATTTTAACCATGACAATAATGATATAATTTCTCCTTGAGGAGATGTTCACCATATGGATGGTGTCATGGAATATGTGATAGTACACAAAATTAATTGCAAATTAATTGCAAGCTCTAACGAGTTGTGCTATTAACAGAGGAATAATATTGGGGTTGTAGTAAGTCTCAAAAGAAACTTTTTAAGTTTCGGATGAATTGAAAATAAATATTGAGACTATAAACCACTAAAACCGAAGAGGGTTATAGATATTTATGTAAAAGATTACCCCAATTTTCCTCTTGTCTGTTCATACAAACATGTACATGCTGATGAAATCACATGTAAAAGTAAATTATAAGTGTACTAAAATAAAGATCAGTTGGCATGACTGGTTGACCATTCCGATTAAATGTGATGCAAACGTAATTGAGAATTCAGGTGATTTATATGATGAAGAAATAAAGATTCTTCAAGAATTCTCTTGTGTTGCTTGTTCTCTTGATAAAATGATCATTGTATCAGCTAAGGTTGGGATTGTAATCCTCTAAAATTTTTGGAACATATAAAAGGGTGAATATGGGCCCATTCACCTACCATGTGGATCATTTGCAACTATATGATCGATTCGTCTATGCGATGGTCACATGTTTTTTTGTTGTCAACTTACAATTGGTTTTTGTAAGGTTGTTTGCTCGAATTGTTATAATTGAGAGCACAGTTTCAAACTATGAAATTATACTAATAATGCTGGTTAATTTAGCAGAAATTGTATGCCTCCAATTATAGCTAAATCATAATAATGAAAACAAAACTCCCAAATAAGATTTGGTATGAGATAATTTTATTTAACATGTAGCAACACATGTATGCATCAAACCAACAAGGTTTCCCCATTAAAATTGGTTCAGGGTCAGGAACCATATAATTTTCATCTAAAATGTTGAATATGCGATTATGATTTTAATTGCTCCACCACGCACAAAGATGAACTTCCAAATAAGGTTGGAATGAATGTTAGATTTTCTAACATTAGGGGGAGAGATGATTGACAGCTGAAAATTATGTGTGAGGTTAATTATGAATTATCTAGATCCTCGTTAAATAAATATGTTAACTTAAAGTTCAAGGGATAATTCAGTTGCATAATGTTGCAAATTAGTTGCTAGATGAATGCACTGACCCTATGATATAATTCAGCTGCAAATGCTCCAATGTGAAGTCCTTGAAGGACAGAGTCTATGATACGCCGGAAGCGTAATAGACCAATCGATTCCAAATATAAAATTCCTTGAAGAAGGAAGGAGCAAATGATCAATATGGTCATGATAATGAGGCAAGTGCTATAAAATAGCACATTGACATAACACTTCATAAAACCTCGAAAAAGATTGCGGTACCTGAAAAATGATGAAAAATGAAGAGATCTCGATAAGTTATGTCATACTGGAATCGATATCAAATAACCGTCGACGGTATCTTTGATATGAGGTAGCGCTCAATGATATAAACTGTGACGAGGATCTTGAATTCAAATTTGTCATATAGTGTGGACAGATAAATGGTTGGCCAGTAAAATGCACAATTCAAGTATATTTTGTTTCACTTAGAAAAGTGACATTTTGGACAGGTAGTCCATAAATCAAGGTATAATGTCAGTGAGGTACAAATAAATTATTATGCGATAGTATAACCGTAAGATATCAAATACGGTTTGTGCCTTGGGGCATAAAGGTTTATCGCAAAAATCCTGACATTATTGGAGATGTTTTCTCCTTTGGTGGATGCAATGAGGTTTGTTTTGATCTGGCAACATATGAAAACTTGAATGCATGTAATGAATAATTGTAATGTCTAGCTAGACAATGAAGGTTATATGAAAATCCTTGAAACAATCGAGGTGTCTGAAGCATATAAGAGTTTGAAAGAAACTTTTTCAATAAAGCTTCAAGAATCCTTATATGGATTGAAATAGTCAAGGAAGAAAAAGGGTACAAAAGAATGACCCTAATTGTCCTTGTATTTTTATGAAAAGGTCTTGGTAAGACAAAATTTTGTCTTGACCTACAGATTGATAATTTGACAAATGAAATATTTGTCTAACAGTGCACATACACTGAAAAGTTTTGATGCAATTTTATATGGATAAATCGCATTCATTGAGTACCCCAATGATTATGAGATCACTTGACATAAATGATGATTCAGTTTGATGTCAAAAGAAGGATGAAGAGTTTCTTGGTGATGAAACTCTATCTTGGTGCAATCAGGGCACTAGTGCATCTTACTAACAATATTTGACCAGATATTTGTTTTGCAGTAAATTTACTGGCAAGATTCAGTTTTTCCCCGATAAAAGGACATTGAAATGGTGTTGAGCACATGATTGAATATCCTCGAAGGACCATAGTTATGGGTTTATTCTATTCCGAGGAATCCAAGACAAAATTGATTGGTTACGCAGATGCAGAATATTTATCTGATCCGCATAAAGCTCTATCTCAAGCACGATATGTGTTTGCATGTGGAGGCACGATAATATCCTGGCGATCAATGAAGAAAATGTTGCTATGTAGAAATAAAAGTCCTCCATGAAGCAAGTCGAAATTACGTCTGGTTGAGATAAATGACACACCATATTCAAAAAATGTGTGATTTTTCTTTGAAAAAGAATATACCAACCACAATGTATGAAGATTGGAGACATCATCACAAGAAATTAAGTGATGTTTTAATTAGGGGGGGTATAATACGTGTTGCACTCTTTTTCCCTTGACTGAGGTTTTTTCCCACTGGGTTTTCCTGGCAAGGTTTTTAATGAGGCAACAAATAGTGCGTATCAAAAGATATGTGTACTCCTTTTCCTTCACTAGAATTTTTTCCCACAGGGTTTTTCCTAGTAAGGTTTTAACGAGGCACATTATTTATGTACATCCAAGGGGGAGCGTTATAAATCTATTGTGTTATGTGGATGATCCATTAGAGTTATCCAACAATTAATTGGATTCATGTATTAGTGTTTCCAATGTGATAAGATTCCAAGGTGATATGAACCTTGATGATAACTATGTATAATTCCAAGGTGATCTTTGACTATGATATCTCAACACTATAAATAGAGATATCATTCACCATTGTATACACTTGAATAAGAAGAAAATTCCTCTTCTTCTATCTACTTCTCTTGTCTTCTTCTCTTTATGATTATATTCCTATGAGCTTGATTTTATAACACCTACTATTTTATTAATTTATTGTATTCTTTCACATTAATCAATAATAAATACATAACTTATCTTTTAACAAACTAAAATATTGTCATTTTTAATAAATAGTGAAACTATTGGTAAGGAGTCCCTCTAAAGGCTAAAATATTGTTGTTTTGAAAATTTTCCGAATTAAAATTTAACAAAATATTTTAATTTATTTATGAATAATATATAAATAATTATAAAATTTATATCTCTAATTCATCGATTCGGTGGTTATTTTTGTGGTTTTTTTTTAGTTAAATCAAAACCAAACCAAAATAATATCAATTTTCAAAATTTAAAAATTTATAAGCCTAAAAATCTAAATCAAATATCTTTTTTTTTAAATCGATTTGATTCAAATTACGATTTAATTTGGTTGTTAACCATAACCATGAACAACCTTGGTAAGGGATGTCATGTGACACGACTTTGTTGGGAAAAATTATTAAATATGTATATATAATTAAAAGGTAAAACAAATAAAAGATAAAACCTAATAAAGTGAACACAAGGTTCTGTGTTCAATATTCCATTACTTCATTTATCTTTTTTATTTTTTCCGCTCGTATGAATTGACAAAATTTTGAACCAGTTTATTGAATTAGATAAATAATGAATTATTGTTTGGTGCCTTATATATACATACTCCATTCATAATTTTTAAAAAGTGTTTAATATTCCATCCGTTCATTATTATTTATTTAATATACTAAAAATAATTGTCCAACTTCACTTGTCTGGTTTGGATAATTAAGAGATAAGTGACCGTTTTTTGTCTACTTTAACTTTGCAATTAAACACTATTTGTTGATCGATCTTATAATTAACAAGGGTGACACATAAAATACCCCTCTGGTTCAAACAATATGTGAAACAATATAATCGGAGGGAGTATGACTTTTAATGAAGTTTATTTGAATCTATTTCATATCGAGCTAAGGAATATATACGTGGATTGTACTTTAGTTGTATTATATTTTATTTTTAATTAAAATGTGAAACCGCTTATAAAAATTTCTGCGTACGCCACTGAATATAATGGGGATAACAAAGTAAAACTATTATTAAAATGTTACAAGAGTAGATATGCAGTAACATGATTATGTTGTACAAGAACAATGGAGATATTCAAAATTGCAATAATTATAAAGGTACAAATCACACTATGAAAGTGTTGGAGATGTAGATGATGAGGGATAGGTCTATCTATCTCTGAGAACCGATTTGGATTCATGCAAAGGCAATCAACTACAGAAAGTCATTAATCTTGTGAGGAGATTGTTGGAGTTGTACAAAGATAGAAATAGGACCTTGCACATGATGTTCATTAACCTAATAAATGCATATGATAAAGTTCCTAGGGAAGTGTCGTTATTGAGATGTTTGGAGCCTAGAGGTGTATTTGTCGCCTACATTAAGGCAATCGAGGATATGTATAATGACTACAATGTAGAAGTATCATTAGATCACTCTGAACACTTCTTGGTCGTGATAGAGTTGCATCAAGGATCGACCATTAGCCTCCATTTATATTTGCCTTAGTGATGGACAAATTGATGCAACATATTCAAGAGAATATGTCGTGGTGTATGTTATTCACAAATGTCATAATATTGATTGATAAGACAGGTGGTGGAGTTAACGTTTGGTTGGATGTTTGGAGACAGATTCTGAAATCTAAAGGTTTAAGGTTGAGTTGCACTAAGAAACAATACCTTGAATGCAAGTTTAGTGACAAAACCGCAAGGTGGAAGTAAAGATTGATTCACAAGGCATATCCAAGAAAGAAAGTTTCAAATACTTGGGTCTATAATCTAAGGAAATGTAAAGATTGATGATGATGTTTCTCATCGTATTAGAGACTGATAAAAATATATCACCAAAGTTTAAAAGTAAGTTCTACATAGTTTGATTAGACCTATGTTGTTGTATGGAGCAAAGAAATGATATGTGTTAAGAACGCACATGCTTAGAATACAAAGATAGAGGAGATGAGAATGCTCAGACGTATGTACGGGTATACCAGGAGAAACAATAGTAGGAATGAAGTTATACATGAGACGGTGGAAGTGTTCTCCATTGAGAATAAATGAGAAAGTGAGACTCATGTGGTTTATACATATGAAGAAGAGTCGTGCGGAGTAATTCAGTGTGAAAGTCTGACTACAGTAGGTAAAGAGAAAAAGTAGAGGTAGTCAAAGAAAAACTAGGGAGGGGTGATTAAACAGGAGATGGTATATCTTCAACTTACTGAATACATGAACCTAAATGTAAATGTTTGGAGGTCGGGGATTAGGGAAGAAGGATATCAGATAGCCGAGCATTGTAGTACATTTACATGGAGGAGGCAAAGAGCTCATTTTCTCTTCTCTTTTTTAGCAGTATCACCTAGTATTCACATCGTATCTTATCCTTCTAGTTTACTATTAGTTTAGTTGTTTTCTTTTGTTCATGTTGTTATTCCGCAATCGTTATTTCTCTTTCTACCCAGTTTAGATCACACTTTATTTTGAAGGCAAGGGTATATCGGAAATAACCTCTCTACCCACAAAGGTAAGGGTAGGATTTGCTTACACCTATTCTCTCCAGATCCCACATGTGAAATCACATGTCAGATCAACAAAAGCAAGGTTCAAGCTTCTGGAGATGAATGATGATGACAGAGCAATTAATATAAACTAAGAACAGAGATCATCAAAATGAACAAATAAGTCAGGAAACTGAAGTGACCGATAATGTTAACTAATGACAGAAGGAAATAAATGATTAGGTAAATACTATCCCCTCCGTTCCAATTTATATGAAGGTGTTTGACTAGGCACAAAATTAAGAGAAAAAGAAAGATTAATTGAACTTGTGGTCTAAAACAAGCCATCAAAATTTATGTGGCTTTAAATCATCTCATTAAGGATAAATGGGAAGTTCGAAGTATTGTTATGACTTATGAGATAAAGAGAGATGTCATTCTTTTTGGCATAATGGTAACTATGATGTCTCAAAACTTGACATTCAATTAAAAACTTCAAATTAAGCCAATTGAAGTCTTACCGCCATCTTTTTTGTGATCTATAATTTTAGAAGAGTGACTCCGCGAATCAGCATTAGCTTTAATGCATCTGACTATTGGAACACTATATTTTGAAAGCTCTGATAGCAGGGTTTCGGCAAACCATGGATGGAGTCTAATCAAAACCTGAAGAAGAGAGAATTTTTGTCAACACTTGTTTCGCTTTCTTCTTTATTATGGAAAAAGAGTCAACTATTGAGTGCATAAAATCCCTAACTTCTTAGAAATAAGACTTAAAGGCGCAAATTACAATAGAAATCCCAGTGATGGAGAAAATTCACAATCAAGCCTTCAGAAATCACAGAAACAACCAAACGAAACAAAGGAATATAGAAGGTGGGCTGAAGGTTAAATGAGTGCAGTATCCGCAGAAACTCAGAATATTTCCAACATAGCCACCTAATTGTACAAAGACCCATTACGATGAAAACAGAACAGAAATTAATTGAATTTCAGTGAAAAGTGTCCAGCATAGTAGAATTTTTTCAGACGAATTTCTGAATAATCGCTAAAAGACCCAACCCAAAGTTTATAACTAGAAATGATCAATGTCAACTAAACTTCAAGTGAAATAAAGTTCGCAAGTATCAAAGCTCACAACAATTTCTAATAATGACTCGGATAAAATCCATACTTAGCACCCAAGGGAGTGACCTAGTGGTCAATGAAGTGGGTTGAAAACCACAAGGTTTCAGGTTTAAGTGCCCACTTGGATTAGCTTATTTTAGCACCCCTATGGCTTTTACTTTTTGACTTATAAGTTAACTTTTTATAAGCCCGTCCAAAGAGGCCCGAAATCCCAGCAGAAATAAAACAGTAAGTGATTTCTTTCCATTTGTCCAATTTTTCTCTGTAAACATTGTCCACACACAGCAGTCTTAAAATTTTGTGACCACTTGACAAAACAACAGGTGATCTAAAAACCCCCACCCTACCCACCCTTTTTCTCCTTAAGTTCTCAGGAATTACAATTTCTATCCAGAGAATCAATATAATCGACCCAATTAATTTGAGATTGAGGCATGCTTGCTCAGTGATGCATGACTCTCACCAGTTCATGAAGTAGCAGACAGTAACAGAAAGAAATGCAATCAATATTAGGAAGGCATTGCAGATAACGTGTTGCTTATGACAAATGCAGAGACACCATAACGCCTATAGGATGAATTGTTAGAATTGTGTGGCTATGTATTATCATATATTTAGGTAGCTTTTTCAAGAAAACCACAATTAAGAAGTACATACTTTCATCTACTTCATGAATGGAGGGAAACCTCCAATCGACATGAGTATCAAAAATCCAAATACCAAAGCTGCACATGCCATCTTGCCTGCATAATTTCAATTAATGCAACGGAAAAAATGAGACTTGTTGTAGGAGAAATTAATCACAAGGGAATGAAGGGTCAAGTTAAAAATCCCACTAAGGAGAAATAAGTTACCTGGATGGAAGTGTATTGGTTCCCTCATTAATATAGATGATTCCAATTTCCAATGCAGATGGAGACCATCAAGCAGATCATTACCCTCAGCCAGTAATAGCCAAAGTCTCTTGACATATTAACAAACGAACGTTTGGTTAAGGTGTAGGACTGCATAAAGAGACTAGCCTGGCTATCCTTGGAATCTAGCACTGTTCCTTTTTATTACAAACACACAAGAAAAAAACATTTAATGAGAGAAGAAATTAGATAGATGATGAAGAAATCAAAGATCAAGGTTTAATACATTAAAACATACAACTTTGGAAAGTTCTTCTACTTGGTTAGCAGTACTGAGAACAACCATGGAAGTCAACAAGACTTTGAATTGTTTCTGTAGTACTCATCTTGTTTATAGGATCGTCACCACACTGATCAAACTAATCAAAATAAGAAAAGAATAAGTTAAATGAAGTCAAAGATCTTTCTATCCAAAACCATACTAAATGATAAGGAAATTATCTTATATAGTAGAGTATTTTTTAATGTTATTAGCTTATGAAAAGGGCATTTTTCTATAATGACTATAAATTGGTAAACTTATTATAGCCAGACAAAGAAGTCATCTGACAGCCACTTAAACTACACAAATAGATAAAAAGAAATTGATACATCATTAATAATAATAATAATATATAAATTCATGCTAATTTTGCTTAAAGAAAGACCAACAGAAAGTGGTCACTTTTTATTGTGGTTATCAAAACAAAAAGGCATGGTGTGTATTTAAAAATTTATTCCTGTATCTCACTGGGCAAACATGCAAACATTTGGTGTTTGATTAGTAACAGGGTGATCTCAAAAGATATACCTTGATTGACCTCTTAGAGTTGCCTCACTTTGTCGAAATAGAGCTACTGCACCGGAGGCAATGATCTGATGTATCATGTATCCAGTCTTTCAACTACATTCATATAAATAGGAAGTAGGGACATCATATGGGTAGGCATAGTACACATTCAAGTAATCACCAGTAATCCCCACATGAGCAAGAGCCGTCTTTGAAATGGTGGAACCGGTTAATATCTCTAATAATGATCTCCCTTGAGACAATTTTACAAATGAACTTGAATGCTGTATGGCAGTCCAAACAAATCCGAAGGTTCTTCTTCACTCTAATAGGAGCACCAGGAGGCGTAGCAATCAGCCCAAATGCAACAGCTAGTTTCTCACTATGATAGGAGAGAAGAATTTCCTTTTGTCTCCTCTCTACATCATGGAGATCAATATCTACCATAGGAATATAACCAGCTTTATCCATTAGCTGTCCCAGTTCCTCCAGTTTGGCATATATATCATCACTTCGCGGATGACTTCTGTCTCCAACTATAAATGTGTAAATACTATCTTTCACTTCAATCCAACTCATACCGGGTTCCTTTTTTACTCTACTGTTCTTCATAAATCTTCTTACTTTTGCGACATCTCCCCACAAACCAACTGATGCATAAATATTTGCAAGGAGAACATGAGTGCCAGATTTCTCTGGTTCAAGGCTAAAAAGCATCTCGGCAGCATGTTTTCCTACCTCTACATTCTTGTGGATTCTTGCAGCACCAAGAAGAGCACCCCATACAGATGCATTAGCTTCAAAAGGCATCTTATTTACGAGCTCAATAGCATCATCTAGTTTTCCTGCTCGGCCCAGGACATCAATCATGCATGCATAATGCTCTTGAGTTGGTTCAATCCTAAACGAGTCTTTCATTGTTTCAAAATACTTCTTGGCTTCTGCAACTAAGCCAGCATGATTACATGCATAAAGGACACTAACTAATGTTATGTGATTTGGAGATACACCATCTTTTAACATCTCGCCAAATAAATGAAGCGCCTGTTTCGCATGTCCATGTTGGGCAAGTCCTCCAATCATTGCCGACCATGAAACGATACCTTTCTTAGGAACCTCATGGAAAGCACAGCTAGCATCTTCTATACTTCCACACTTGGCATACATGTTAACTAGAGAGTTACCAGCAAACACATCTGACATGAACCCAAACTTCAACACATGAGCATGTATTTGTTTCCCCTGTTCGTACGCTGATAAATTTGCACATGCATTTAGGAGAGAACTGCAAACAAATGAGTCTGGCTTGAGATCCATGTCTTGTAACTTCAGATACAGTTTCATAGCTTCTTCACCTTGACCAAGTAGAGCATAAGCTGTTATGAGAGAGGTAAAAGATGGCAAATCCAGAGTAGCGCATTCGTAAAAAATTCTAGCTGCATCATCCAACCGGGTACATTTTCCATAAGAATCAACAAGACTGTTTATAACAAAGGTGTCACCCAGAAATCCCGACTTCACAGAGAGTGCATGCACTTGTTTGCAGACGTTGGCAGCCTGCAAGCCCGCAGCTGAGTTGAGAATGGCAAGTAAGGTTGTCTGATCAAATCCAATTCCTTGGGTGAATGTCTGAGTGAAAAGGTCTAGGCATGCATCATCTGCCTCATTCTGTGAATAACCAGAGATCATAGCATTCAATGCAATTAAGTCCTTCCCGGGCATCAGATCATAGATCAACCTCGCATCTTTTGTTAAATTACACTTGCAATACATATCAATAAGACCAACACTCACAAATGGATCCAAAATTATATCTTTCTTTATCAAAAGAGAGTGCAACCCTTTACCCAAATCAGGGAGCTCTAGTGCAGCACAAGCCTTGAGAGCACTCGATAATGTGAACATGTTTGGCCAAATTCCTGACCTTCTCATCTGATTCAACATATCTATAGCTTGCCCTTGGCATTCGTGAAGAACACAACCAGCAATAATAGCATTCCATGAAACAATGTCAGGTACCACAATTCCCTCAAAAGCTGTAATGGCATCCTTAAGATCTCCCCCTTTTGCATACATGTCGACGAGTGCATTAGAAGAAAACGGATCAGAACCATAGCCAAGCTTCACCAAATACCCATGTATTTTCTTTCCTTCAACAATATCTCCTAAACCAGTACAAGCATTCAATATATTGGACAAACTGTATTCATCTGGTCTAACTCCACTACCAATCATATCATGAAACATACACATCGCCTCACTAAAAAAATCATTTTGCGTGTAACAAGAAAACAAGGCATTCCAAGAAACAACATTTCTTTCCGGGATTTCCTCAAACAACATCCTAGAATCCACAAACTCGCCACATTTCGCGTACATAACAACCAAAGTATTCGCAACGAAAACATCAGAATCGAATCCTGTAACCACAACAACCCCATGAAGCTGCTTACCAAGAAAAAGCTCCTTCTCAGAAGAACATGCCTTAAGAACACTAGGAAAAGTAAACTCATTACATCTAAGACCCAAAGAATGCATTTTTAAAAAACCCCATATAGCATCTTTACCAAAACCATTCTGGGAATACCCAGAAATCAAAGATGACCAAGAAACCAAATCTGGTTCAGGACTTTCATCAATCAGTTTCTGTGCATATTGAAATATACCACATTTTGAATACAAATTAACTAAATGGTTCCTATATTTACTATGATTAGATAACCCAAGTTTGGTTAAATGAGCATGGATTTGAAGACCTGGGGTTAAAGACTTAGTTTTGGAAAGGTTTGAAAGGAGGTTTGTGTAGGAAATATAGTTAGATATGGAGGTCGAAAAGAGGCTATTTTGAAACTTGAAAATCGGAGAAGAAAGTGTGAATTGTAGGTGACTAGAAAGGCGGCAAATTCTTGATTCGAAAACCATTGCCCAATTGGGTTCGTTTTGACCAGCAACGAGCAGTTCGATAGCAGCTACTCACTGCTGCAAATATAAGTGAAGCTGTTTAAGCGAGTCCAGACCGAAAAAAATGTTAATAAAATTTTTTAAATGGTATATGAAATTTATTTTTAGTTGTTTGCTGAAAAAGCAAAATCGCCTATAGCAGCGATTTGTTAAATTTGAATTTTTTTTTTAAAAAAAAAATTTAAACAAAATCGCTCCTTTATCAAACTAAAAATTATTTTTTTCATAATTTTTTTAAAAAAAATTTAAACTTAAGTCGCTGTTGAGGCAGCGACATATTAAAAAATTATTTTAAAAAAAATTATTATGAAAATCGCTCCTTTGGGAGCGATTTTGCTTTTTTCAGACAAAATCGCTACTTCGTGAGTGATTTTATCATTTTGGTTCTAAAAAAAAATCATATACCGTTTTAGAATTTTTGTCAATATTTTTCACTTATTAGGCTCCGGACTCCTGTTTAAGCTGTATCAAGTATAAAATATAAGAAGAGACAAGTACTAAATAACTCCTCCATAGTTTTATCTCTAAATTATTGACACGTTACATCCCCAATCGATCACATAATATAGAAAGTAGTCTCAAATTCTTTTAAGAATATAAGACTCTTAATAAAAATCAAGAGATGTGTCGAAAATAATCCTAAACTTGATAAGAATTTAGGGGTGTATTTCATTCATGTTGCATGACTGGATATATTTAAGCTTAAATAGTCTAGTAAATGATGTTTTTAAGATTGTTAATAATTTTGAAATAAAATTAATAATTCACGTCAAGTCTACATGTGTATAAAACTAATAATTCACACCAAGAATAGAAAATTTTGAAATTTGTAGGGTAAGCGTCAATATATGTTATCTCATTAAAAATAAAATGTCGGGATCAAAATAATTAGTGTCTTGCAAAAGTTAACAAAGTAAAATTATATAGCGATAATAAATTAAACGTCAAGAAAATACACCGACATATTACCATTTGATATGTGATTTGATCAACTGACTCGTATATTGAAAAGTAAATTTTGAAAGTACAAAATCTATTGGGAATAAGCTTTCACATAACTTAAACGAATGTATTATGTATGTTATTGTGTTGTGGTATGAGAAGAAAACACGAAACTTTTCCGAAAAGGAATAACCAAGTATTGAAAAGATTTATATTGTCAATAAACAAAAACAATTATGGTTATACGTTCTGACTTTTCTTTCAAAAAAAATAAAATTCAAATATGATAAAGATCAGAGTAAAAATCTCATGAAACAGATACGCTAAATAAAGTCCTAAATTTATTTTCTTTATATTTCTTCTTTTCCCTATTTGTCAATGGTTAAGAGAATGCAAAAATTCAATATTAAGAAACAAATTAAATCAAGCATTCTCTTAACATGTGCATCTTAATCTTGATGCAAATAACCTACTGGATACAATTCTAAGTAATATATTATTAGATCATTGAGTTCAAGTCAATCGTAAAATGGACTAACAACATGAAGATTCCAAGTCCAAACTCCAACAACAAAAATTGATGTGAGTCGATCTGCTCCAGTCTTGGTAGACAAGATTACCTTCTTGGATACATGTCAAGATGTCTGTTGAATTGGTCGATGTGTGCACAAATTAGGCAAACACCACCGATGTCACAAAAGATTATACATCATTCAGCATTGACTGAAGAAATCAGCTCCACACTCGATGTCATCTGTCTTGCTGCTTCCAGATTGAGCCATCAATATTCTGTAGACTCTCTTTGAACAAATCTCTCCCAATCTTCTATCATCTGACACCATCCCTTCCACTTTCAAATCTTTAAGCAGAAATTCTTTCTCATGCACCTGAAAATTTTTCAACAGTAAAAATATGTTGGGAACTCATTTTATCCCACCAAAGGATCAACATAATGACAACATGAAACGTATCAACATCTGACCCTCCATTCATTGTTATTTGCTTAAGAGACTAGATAAGTACAACGAAGCAAGTGGAACTGAATCGTATGAAATGAGATGTTACTGTAACATTTCAATTTTTAGTATTATCAAGCTCTTGTTTGAACTGAATCGTATATATGGCACCTGGCATAACAGTATCCTCATTAACAAGAATGAATGACATTTACCAGAGAATATAGCTCCACAAAGTAGTTTGCCCTCTAGTAAATGACATTTCTTAAGCATACACTCCTCAATGCTCTCAGATGATGCTAATCTAATGTAAGTTTCTGAAGAAATTTTAACCCTCCTTAGAAATTTCTTCGTATTATCCAACATCTTAAGTTGAATACGCTGGTGAAAGGGAGAGGAATAGTGTAACAAGACCACTGCATCACTACCATTTCTCTCCCTTAGCCACTGTTGATACCCAAAATCCTAGTTGGCTAGTAGTTGGACTTACAGATTGTAGCAAGTATTTGCAGCGACATGGGAAGGAAGTACCGTTATTGATATTATCTACCCATACATACAAGGCCATGAAAGGAAAATAGTGAACCAGAAGTCACAGCATGACATCAGTAAATGAGAACCCTTTTCCAAGGAGATGAAGGATATTTTATTGCTTACCGATTTACTTGGATCCATGTAAACACGCAAAAGAGATTTCATTGTGGGATATTTCTTCCATATGGCAATAGCAAATCGTGGCTGAACCTTTGGAATAGCCACCAATGCTTTCAGCCTGCAAGAGACAACAATTCCAATAATAATGCAATAGCCACTACTACCCTATGTTGCTCGTACTCTTCAAAAATGCTGACTGTTGCGTGTCGGATTCACCAAAAGTAGTGTATTTTTGAAGAATCCGAGACGGGTGCGGCATCAAAAGTGAAGAGTCCGCGCAACTAAGCAGTACTACCCTAGGCATCGAAGGTGGGAAAATGGTAAACGCTAGCCAAGACAAAACTTGCTAAATTGGGATCATAACTCAAACATTCTTGTTGGAGTCAAATGGAGCAGGAGAAGACGGTACAATACAGCATTAAAGGATGGATATCTATCTAAGTCGATCTGGAGTGGTGATAAAATAAGTATATAAAAAAACAGAAAAATGAGACTTAAGTCAAGATAGACATACAACAACAAACTAGCAGATTTTGACTATACTAACTTGGAAAATGTTCCGCGCATATAACTTTATTCTTGAATCTTGCTTGCTTCAATAAGCTCTAAAAGATCAATTCAAGAGCTTAGCAACATGGCAACAATTCACTTAAGAGGGTTTCTCAAGGCAGTATAGGTTTAAATGAAACCAAAAAGGTAAAAAAAAATAAGGAAGATTCATTATTGTTCAACCAAAAAAAGGTTCTTATTAAGAGAACAATTGAGGCCAAGATAGTTAGTGATTCACAGCCTCCAGAGTTCACCAGAAAACTTATGCAGTTTTTGTTCATTACACATATTTATGGATCTGAGGAAATTTAAACTTCTAAAATGGATAACAGCATAAGCACTTACCATGGGCTCTTTTTTATCTGGTTCTTGTCCACGCAATCCTTGGGAATAAGAGAACCATTTGCATTAACAGATAGTCTTGTTAACTTGTTTCTGTGGAAAACCAAGAACATCTTAGCAATGACATATGAAACCATAAACAGTAAGAAAACGTTAACTTCTTTATCATCTCTATTTAATCTAGGCAATTGGCCCAGAGAACGGAAGTCCTGAGGCATCTGCATATTGAAATGTCTCAAGCATCACATCTCATTTGAACCAAGAGCAGAAAGGACATAAACGACTTTTCCCATTCAGCCGAGTATAGTACTCTCTCTGAGGATCAGTCCCTAGGAAATGAACCAGGACTTTATACTCTTCCATTATAAATTTATAATCTTCAAAAGCATTTTGCTTTGATAAGACATAATATCACATTCCTTATCCAGGTGTTACAAATATAAGTATATCTATTTCACATTTTACCCCACAGAAAATAAGATATAGATGCCCGCATAAATTATACCACCACTAATAATACAGAGTTTATTGCTGAACCAACAGTTGCATTAGCTATTGCAGAGTTGTAAACAGGAAAACCAAATGTTTTATTAGTTATCCTGGAACATATGTAATTTGGAGTTTCATGTTGCAATCTAAATGTTAAAATAAGTTGTCCATAATTTGTCACGGGGTCAAATTTTTCCACCTCGTGGGACAGTAATGAAGGCTTGCACGGCTCTTCAAAACTCAGTCCAACCAAACACCCAAGGAACAATAAGCAAGACAGTCCACAAACAGCCACAAACAACAAAGAAAGCAAGAAAGAAAGACAAGTCTTTGGGAGGCCAAGAAGCCAATTTTCAATATTTCTTCCAAGTCTTTACAAGAGAGAATATCACTTAGAAGACTTTTACTTTGCATCTCATACTTTGTTTTATGTCAGGTTTATTTTTCCTCAGGCGTCCAGCCACCAAAATAGTAATGGTGCTATTATTTCTAAGTATTTCATTTGCTCACTTACAAAAACGGTCTATTACCATTTGGCACTGCACAAGTTTAGTTGAACTGTATACAACTACAACTCAATCAAAAACTTGTTAGCATAATACCTCGGGACCCCCTAAACTTGGCACCACCTATTCGGTGCACACTTAAACTATTTATTTGTCCTAATTAACCCTCTATACTTGGCTATTTAGTAGTCTTCACCCCCATGGATAGCCATGTGCATATTTTTTGTCCACGTGGTATCATTAATAATACGATATATA
>NC_028640.1:61520248-61557247 GCF_001406875.1 Solanum pennellii
TATATATATATATATATATGTACCAAACCTTTTAAATTCATTTATTTTCAAAAAGTAAATAAGCAGAAACCAATTCTTGTTTTCAATGAACTACCTCCTCTGTGCATTGTTCACTTTTACGTGTCCACTATTCCCAAAAATAGATTTTCACTTTTGATTGTCACTTTTTACCTATCAAGAGATAACAATTCTTATTTTTTCATGTTTTACCCTTAACATTAATTACTTATTCCCCAAATCATTTTTCAAGATCTAATACAAAACATCAATAAATAGGGATAGTGTGGTAAAACAACAATGTCAATCATTGTTTTCTTAATAGGTGTGCCAAGTTCAAATGAGACAAGTATAAGTGAAAGGAGGGAGTACAAGCTTAGCATTGTTGAATGAAATTATCATACCACCTGCCCACTCATCCAGAAAGGAAAGGAAAAAATTTAACCAACTATTTTCCTCCTGAAAGCAACATACTCACTCCATTCACTTTTTACTTGTCCGATTTGGACGTTGTACAACCCTTACGAAACAATGATTAACAGAAGCATCGACTATTATTCCACAATACCCATATTAATTGATGTTTAGTCTTAAGGTTTAGGGAAATGATTTAGATAAGAAATAATTAATGTTAAGGTTAAGACATGAAAAAAAATATATGTTTTTGTCTTAATACGTTAACAGTGACAAGTAAAAATGAAAATCTATTTTTAGTATTATGGACAGATAAAAGTGAATGAAGGGAGTAATAAACAACAGACCCAATCTTTCATAATTAAGAAGTTTAGTAGACAAAAGGTAGTAGCATACAAAACTCCAAAAATTCACTATTCAGTAGGTATTAATCAATAAACTAGCCCAATTTTTTAATTACAAAATACTACAAGCTCGACACATTGATATTATATAGATGGTCGCGTATATGGCAATTGTCCAAAAATACGAATTCACTGAAATATAAATATGACATACCTAAACTGACAAGAAGCTAAGCTGCAAGTCAGCCCAGCTACATGTTCAGCTAATTCAGCTTCATCAACACAGTGCCTAGAATGCACCTTAACAAAGTTAATTGTTAATTTTGACAGAACCTGCCAAAGAAAAGAGAAACTCAATACCCAAGGAATAGCACCAGAATTTCAAGCTTACACTAATAACATTCTTAATTATTTCAAATAATCTATGTTGTCGGACTCTTCAAAATGTCGACGGTTGCGTGCAGGATACTCAAAAATTAGTGTATTTTGAAGAATCTGACACAGGTGTGGTAACAATTTTGGAGAGTCCGAGCAACATAGCCAATAATAACGAGAACCAGTGTTGCAACAACCTCCTCTATAAGTGGTCGTTTCCAACCAGTATGATTGGCAGGGTCCTTGTATTGTCCTTGTTCCCTATCACCAATAGAAGTAACAGTTATAAGATACTGTAGAAAATTAAATATATTTCTTTTGTTTAAGCATCTTGAAGCTTTGACCAGTTGTTTCTTTGAGCTATACATGAAATTCATTTGGTTGAACATAGAGGATTTGGGACAGAAGAAGTGCTTAGACTTGCCAAAATACGATGTCAAAAGCAAATATATTAACAAGCCAACCTTTTAGGGGCACACAGAATTCCACCAACAAAAAAGAAAATAAATATATGCCCAAGATTAAAATGCTCTATGTTACATGGATTCCATTACAAGTATCAAATATGCTATGTATGACAATTACATTCTGTAATCAGCAAATAATTTGTGTATTAAGAAGGATTATGAAATACACATATCCAAGTCATAGCAACTCAACAAGCTCATGTACCAGAGGAGTTGTCTAACAAATCAAATTTGAACTGCTGCATTTCTCTGTGAACTTCTAAAATAAAGCAAATAAAACTAAACTTCCAGTTAGAATTATTTCAGCTAATTTTTTATACCCTGGCCTCAATAAATAAACTAACATGCTGCTACTTTTTTACAACCGAGAAATCCCAGAGGGACTCTGCTACTTATTATTTCTTTCTTGAAAGAAGAACAATTCTTTCTTGAAACAAGAACAATTTGATACTAAGCACATGGTCTGAAAGCATAACAATAGAAAACCACAAGAAACCTAGAAGGTGCATCGTCATTGTACTTGATACAATTTGCACCTCAAAGCTTTCATTCCATCTTACTTAACATTCAACAAAAAAATAATGAACAACTAACTGTTAAATTCATGATCTGTCACAACTTGATTTCATCTCTCTAGCATGTCACACACGAACAGAAGAACACTGAAAAATAAAAGGCACCTATAACAGAAAGTTCTATAAATGGAGAACAGACGTACTGAACAATCCAATGGTCAAATTCAGGATCTTCTATCATACGTGAAAAGGGTTGAAAAAGAAAATTACGGCAACAACAGAGGTCTACAAATAGAGAACAGAGAAAATTTATGTGTGTCAGAAAATAAATTAACAAACTTAACAATAACAACAACTACACCTCAATACCAAGCTAGTCAGAAAATTTACTGAACTTAAAGTGAAAAAGAGTTGAGATGAAGGACAAAAATGAAGTTACCGTCAACCTTTTGTTGATATATGCCAAAAGCTTGTTTGTGAGATAACAAACTGTATGAAGAGGATAAAGGCGTTGGACACGGGAGACATGACTCATCAATGATTTGCTATTCACAAGGTTGCAAAACTCTTCGGCCTCAAATATGAATAATACATATGGAACATCGATAACTTCAGATGAGATCTGCACAAAAGTAGTGAATCCAATGACCTCAATAAATTGTAAAAAAGCTACCAAGAATAGCTACGCTTAGCTTTAGAGAACCAATTCAAAAACTTGCTGTAGCAGCACAAACATACACATTGCCATCATACACAAGACAAGTAAAAAGCTCAAAAGAATGAAATCAGAGACCAGCAAGACAAATTTTTGCATAGTACAAGAAAAACAATTTGGCACAGTTATCAAAACATTCACCAGCACCATGCTCTTTCACAGCCCAAATGGATATCCGATATTATTCTTAGTGTTAATTTTGAATTATGTAACCACCTCATTGAAAACTCAATTATTAGAGTAGGGACACTTATTACTTGTACAGGTCCCCATTCTACACCCACTCACATGCAAGCTTGATTCTTTTACTTGGCCTAGTAAATGAAAATATGACATTTTCCTTCAGCTCTGACACTATTTTTTGTTAAATAAGGTGAAGTATTATCTCAAGTTGCTCTTATACCATTTTCCATGTGATCACCTCATATAAAACCTTTACTTGCTAGACACAGGTGATAACAGTGAAATGAAACTTCAATATTTCCAAAATATGGAAGTACTTACAGATATCATGTAAAAAAGTAAAGAGACATTAACCTCTAATACTTTATTATCAGATTATTATTATTATTATTATTATTATTATTATTATTATTGGTTATTTATTTGGGGAGAGCATCATACTAATAGAGTGTTGAACTAAAGAATAAGGATTAGGACAAGTCCTTCCTCCACAAGTAAGTTCTTTGAAATAAAGGGGCTGACATGACTTATTTATATTGTGTTGATACTTAAACGTTGAACTAAAGTTGCTAAGTACCTTGGTTGATATGAGACTTATAAGTACGTTTTAGAATTCCTTATGGTATCAGGTGATTGGCATAGTATTAGTGTTAAAAATAATGAATAGTAGAGGATATCACTTATATTGGTGCATTTTCAGCTCACCGAGGACATGACCTTATAAGAGGGTATAGAGATTGCAGATAAGGGTAGGAGGTTAGTAGGTAGTTAAGAGAGGTCCTATTACAAGCTTATGCTTGTGTTTGCTTTTGGTATTCGTTGTCATTTGTGGTTTACTGTGTTTAGGTGATCGCACCTTCTTGTTGTTGTTGCTAGGATTCCTTACATATAGTTGTAACTGCTTTGCTGTTCGTTGTCATGTTTCTCCCCACCACCTGTTCTTTTTCGTTTTTATTACTGCTTTGATTTGCTTGAGCCGAGGGTCTTTCGGAAACAACCTCTCTACCTCGGAGAGGTACTGGTAAGGATTGCATACACTCTACCCTCCCTAGGCCCCACTTGGTGGGATTTCACTGGGTATGTTGTTGTAGTGGAAGGTAATTCAGGTTCGACATTGAAATACGGACATCCCTAGAAGCAAGGAAAACTCTATCCAGTTTTTTAGAACCCCCAAAAGGCTAGCGTTGGTGTCTTACACCTTAAGGGTCTGTCCGCAACCTAGACTGGGTTGTGACAACAGACAACTAACACCCAAATATCACCATCAGAAAAAAACCAAACTTTGCAAAGATAATTGACATCCAAATGGATATAGCATAAAAATGCATATATTTCAGCAATAAATAAAGTCAATTATGCATCTATTATTCTACTGAAAGTTAAATGGGTACAGTAGTTAAGTATATGACATTAGCAACAACAAGTAAAAGGTGGTCAAGTAGCTTAAGATGATACGCTGACTAAAATTTGCCAAATTTCTGAAGAATAAGTTACCTTAGATAGTTCCTCTGGGACACTCATTGACCACACAATAGACTTTTCAATTGGATTTGATTTAATTTGGTAGGAAAGACCTTTCTCCGCAAACCTTGTTAGCAAATGGCCTGACTTGGTAACATTGCCATGTAAGACAGACGTTTATATGCAATAAAGGACGCATGGAATGGCGTGGGAAAGAAACAAGCAGAGAAATAAAAAATCTACCTCCAATTGAACCTAGTTCCACAACTTTGGTGTCAATTTGAGCTACAATAGACTTATGTGCAAACTTTCCCTTTTCCCACTTCTGCATTTCCTTTTCTAGCTTTTTCTGCTCAGCAGCTTCAGCCTTTTCGGCTGCCTTTTGCAATTTCTCTTGCTGAATTATGGATATACATTAGATTACATGCCATAATTACTTAACCTCCTCCAAATAAATAGGCTTTTGTAGGAAGGCTTACCTCTTTCTGATATCTCTTTTCTTCCTTTAGGCGAAGCTGTTCTTCCTTTGACATCCTCATTTTCCCCGTTGCTACATCCCCGCTGCTTTTGTTACTTCTATTGCCTTTACCTTTGCCTTTTGGTTTTGAGGCCTCCTCGTTTGGCTCCAAGGAATCATTCTCTTTGTCAGGATGATCATGGTCCTGTAAGCAAATTGCACCATTAAAATTAAAATTTATATAGAGACAAGCCCTTTTAAGAATTTAGAAAAGCTCTAGAGTCTAGACAAAAGATACAAATATTAAGAACATGTCTTAAGCCCTATCCTCCATGCTAATTAATTAGGCACTTTTTATGAACAGACTTGTAATCTTCAAATGCCTTTCCCATTTGGCAGAATATGCACTCAAGAGTTCTGGACATGAATCAGCTCTCCAGGATGCACAGATCTCTAATATAGATTGAAATATTCTTACCCTTCTGATAAAATAAGAAACCCCTAGAGGTTCAAACCATTTTAAAACAGTTTCAATATTCTCAATGTATGAGTAGGTTTATTAAAATGAAATGAGTGGTTCACGAACAAAACTCACACTGCTAATTGAAGCACAACTTGAGTTCATTCATTTAGTACAAACTCAGTTTAGTCAGACCATTTGACTAAATGTTGTTCATGAGGAATTTCTTCCATATTTTCTATGGAAACAGATAAATAGTTGAGCACTTAGGGTTTCTGTTTTCCACCTCAGTTCCTCAATGCTGAACGGCTCTAAGCCATAATCTCACTACCTTCTCTCACCTCTTTTTCAAAATTTCTCCTTTCCCTCTCCCCGTCAGTAATATTTCAAATCAGGCTTCTCCTTCTCTTATTCTCCAGTCCAATCTAAGCCGCACCTTCGCATTGCTATGGTTGTCTGCCAACTATTCTATTCTTCCAAAACCCTTAAACTCATTTTTGAAATCTCGCTTTACTCAGTACTTCCTTGATTGAACCCTGAGAAATGAGATCAATTTGATAGCATGATCGAGAGTGAATTTGAGTGGAACTGATAAGAAACTTCGCGAAGGGTTAAAAACAGTAAAGTTTGTTCTTAATTTAAGCTCGACTTCAAGTTTTTTCTTGAGAATCCAGAAGCGACCAAACAGTAGTCCAAGGATAAGAGAGTAGTGCTGAAATTGAATATTCACAACTCTGTCCAGCTCACTTGTTCACATTCCAATCTATAGGAGTATGTAGTTCCACTCTCTTATTCCTGAAGCAAGTTACGAGGTATCTTATCAACTTACAGGAATAAAATCAACTTAGTTTCAGCCATGTAGTCAGTAGTCCAGGTGTCAGAAAATCCTAAAGTTAACTGAACTTTTCTTTTTATTGTCTCCTTCTTTTGAAGCTATCCGCGCAAATCTCACACAAACTTCTGTCAATGATGTGTGTTTCAAGGAATGGTCCTACCATAATGCAATGATAAAAGCTGGCTTTTCTTTAAGTGGCACACATGCACAAGATGAGGGGTGCGGGGGAGGGGAGTGGGGTTACTCATATTAAGAAGAACAATAGAATGGAAAACAGAGAGCCTATTGTTATGCACACAGATAAGAAAATGTTGAAAGATAAACTTGAACCAGGCAAACACACCACAGAAGGACCGGCTTCAGTCAAATTTCGATGAGAAACATCCTCTGGCATTTGCATAAAATTGTCAATACCTGTTCAACAGTTTTTCGTCTCAGTTGAATAGCCTAACAGTTAATTTCAGTCAATGGAAAATTTGATTCTATAATCGTATTAACTAGTAGATTAAACAGCAGTAGCTTACCAAGAGAAAAGGTGGACCCGACAGGTCTGGAGCTCCATTCTGTCTCCTTAACAACTGCCTCCGTGGAACAAAGTTTCTTCTCCTCCTTCCAGGCACCATGATAACCACTATTCTCGGATTCATTATCAGACTCCAAACAAATTACTCCATCAATTCCTGAGTTAAAACAGCCCATTGTGCAAGGAAAGGTGAGAACAAAACTCTGAGGCTAAAGGGCAATTTCTTTTCTTAAGTAGTAAAATAAAGTAGTATTATGCCAAGAAAATAGGAAAACCAGAATATACCACCAAATGAGAAGAATAAGCAAGTATGTTAAAGCTAGGTTGTCATTTGCTTGTTTGTTCATATAAACCTAGATTGCTAAACCCATGTAGGCAGCCTACCCTGATGCCAGTATCTGACTCCACAGCTCGAACCCATAACCTACTTCACACTGACACAACTTTACAGTTGCCCAAGGCTTTCATTCGGAAAGACAAACACACTGAGCAGAGAAAATGGGTTTGATTCCTGAAGGCAAAATGTAACCGGAATATGGTGCACTAATTTTCTGGCGCATTCTAGTAACAGACCAAAGATATTGTAAATGCACTTCATGTTCTTTGTGCAGTTAACTAGTAAAGTTAACGAAGCAAAATCATGTAAGAATCACTAAAGAAAGGCCTGGAATGATTCATTTAAATACTTATATGAAAGCTTAAGCTTCAACTTGCTGCTGTACCGTCTAGAAGGCAAAGCAACCGTAATCGCATGCTAGATCAACAATAGCAACATTCAAACTTCTGGAGATGAGTGATGATGATGGCAAAGCAATTAATTTATTCTAAAAACACTGATCATCAAATAAAGAATATGTGTCAGGAAATTGAAGTACCGACCTATAATGTTAAATAATGACAGAAGGAATAAATAATAGATAAATACTATTCCCTCTGTTTGAATATATGTTTGTGCGCCCCACTGCTTTTCTATTGTTGTCATGTTCTTCTTCAATGTCGTTTTTTTTTTCTATTACTACTTTGATTTGCTTCACTTGAGCCAAGGGTCTTTCCTAAACAGTCTCTCTACCCCCAAGAGATACAGATAAGGTTTGTTTACACTCTACCCTCCTCCTTAGACCCCACTTTGTGGGATTCCACTGGGTATGTTGTTTTTGTTGTACTATTCCCTCCATCCCAATTTATATTAAGGTGTTTGTTTAGGCACGAGTTCAAGAGAAAAAGAAAGTATTTTAAACTTGTGGCCTAAAACAAGTCATCTTAAATTATGGGCTATAAATCATCTCATTAAGGATAAAATGAGAAATTTGAATTTGAATTGCTTTTAGATATAGAAAGATGTCATTTTTTACATAATAATAACTATGATGTCTCAGAACTTGACATTTGGTTGAAAACTATAAACTAGGCCAGTTTAAAGGCTTACCGCCATCTTTGTTGTGGTCTATAATTGAAGAAGAGCAATTCTTTGAATCAGCATTAGCTTTGGTGCATCTGACTATCGGAACACTATATTTTGAAAGCTCTGATGCTGGGGTTTCAGCAACCATAGATGGAGTCAAATCAAGACCTGAAGAAGAGAAAAAATATCGTCAAGACTTGTTTTCCTTTCTTCTTTTTTATTGTCCAAACTTGCTGTATTTGACATTGTTTTCTGAATTATCACTTATAGACCAAAAACAAATCAAGCTAAATCTCAAGTGGAAGTGTCCCCAGCATTGTTGTGTTTTTGCATAATTCTTAAACAACAGCTTGGATTCCGACGAACCCATAATCCACAGACAAACAAAAGCACTTAAATAATCAAAGAATGAAATAGTAAAGGTCCAAATGTAGTGTATAATTCATATTGATTTCTACGAAATGAGACATCATCTATAGTAAAAACTAAAAAGACTAACACGCGTAAGCCAAACTGTGTGATTTCACACTAATTGCTGAACAATCACTTAATCAAACTATGATAAAGAAATGTGAACTCACAGGAAGACTTAGGGTCCGAAATTGAAGAGGAACCCAATGAGCATCTAACAAAGGAGACTTCAGGTTTGGATAAATCAGACATGGGAGTATCAGCCACGAAGGAAGGAGTGAACTTTGAAGGCCTAAACGGCGTCTCATCATCATCTTCGATTACCAGAACTGTGGGGTTCCAATTAGTAGACTTTTCGGTTCTTTGCTTCTTCTTGGATGGAATTGTCAGCGGCGTCGATAGATCAATGGTATCGTTCTGATTGAAGGAGTAACCATATCCGCCGTTGCCACCGTCGTCTTCGTCATCGGAGAGAACGTCGACGGAGATCGGCTGAGACATTTTTGAGAAGTTCGAATTTGAAGGATCGAGGGTTTTAAGCTTCAGTGTTAGGGCGGGAAAGGAAATAGGCTTAGCCAAAGAAGAGTGCGTGATTTGGGGGTTTAAAATTGGAGTTTGTGTGATTTGGGGTTTAAAATCGAATCAAAATCATAGTTGTTTTGTTGATATTGAATAGTTTATTTAATTTTTTATATCGGTAAACTTTTAATTCATTAAGAATGGTATTTACATATTTTTTATCTACTCAAAGTAAAATAAAAGAAAGACGTTAAATAGAGTGTGCATGAATAAATTATCAAATGCGTATTTGACAAGAAAAAGAAAATTCTCTATAAGATGAATTGCATTGGCTTAGTCAAAAAGGTAATACACACACATATGTTAATAATATTATTGTTTTGGCTTAACTCAACAAGTGATATCACATTCGATGAGATGAGTATAGAGATAACTGAGTTACAATATATGACTTGCTTTACTATGTTTATCATGTCAAGGTAACTTGAAAGATGCACCAGCATATGAACTAGTTAGCTATGAACTTCGGTGTCTATAATATTCTACTCATACATATGAGACACAGTAAATGTGAAAATACTAAGGGCAACTTTCACATGTAGCAAACAAAAAATTCATATTTGTATACTATAGCAAAGTTTGCATAATTACACTCCATATCAAACATAAAACTGTATAATTCGCTATACATATACAATTGTATAATTCGCTATCCTATTTCACTGCAATTGTATAATGCATAATTGTATAATTCGCTGCCTATTTCGCTGCAATATTTGTATAAAAATTGCATTTATCTACAATTGAATTGAAGTAAAATGTTTGTGAATTGTATAATTAAGTGTTTAGCACGAAGATATATGTTTTTGCATGTGTATATACAATTTTCTCTCGCTTTATACAACAGAAGTGTATAAATTGTGTTTCTGTTTTATATAAAGCGAGAGAAAATTGTATATACACATGCAAAAACATATATCTTCGTGCTAAACACTTAATTATACAATTCACAAACATTTTACTTCAATTCAATTGTAGATAAATGCAATTTTTATACAAATATTGCAGCGAAATAGGCAGCGAATTATACAATTATGCATTATACAATTGCAGTGAAATACAATTTTCTCTCGCTTTATACAACAGAAGTGTATAAATTGTGTTTCTGTTTTATATAAAGCGAGAGAAAATTGTATATACACATGCAAAAACATATATCTTCGTGCTAAACACTTAATTATACAATTCACAAACATTTTACTTCAATTCAATTGTAGATAAATGCAATTTTTATACAAATATTGCAGCGAAATAGGCAGCGAATTATACAATTATGCATTATACAATTGCAGTGAAATACAATTTTCTCTCGCTTTATACAACAGAAGTGTATAAATTGTGTTTCTGTTTTATATAAAGCGAGAGAAAATTGTATATACACATGCAAAAACATATATCTTCGTGCTAAACACTTAATTATACAATTCACAAACATTTTACTTCAATTCAATTGTAGATAAATGCAATTTTTATACAAATATTGCAGCGAAATAGGCAGCGAATTATACAATTATGCATTATACAATTGCAGTGAAATACAATTTTCTCTCGCTTTATACAACAGAAGTGTATAAATTGTGTTTCTGTTTTATATAAAGCGAGAGAAAATTGTATATACACATGCAAAAACATATATCTTCGTGCTAAACACTTAATTATACAATTCACAAACATTTTACTTCAATTCAATTGTAGATAAATGCAATTTTTATACAAATATTGCAGCGAAATAGGCAGCGAATTATACAATTATGCATTATACAATTGCAGTGAAATACAATTTTCTCTCGCTTTATACAACAGAAGTGTATAAATTGTGTTTCTGTTTTATATAAAGCGAGAGAAAATTGTATATACACATGCAAAAACATATATCTTCGTGCTAAACACTTAATTATACAATTCACAAACATTTTACTTCAATTCAATTGTAGATAAATGCAATTTTTATACAAATATTGCAGCGAAATAGGCAGCGAATTATACAATTATGCATTATACAATTGCAGTGAAATACAATTTTCTCTCGCTTTATACAACAGAAGTGTATAAATTGTGTTTCTGTTTTATATAAAGCGAGAGAAAATTGTATATACACATGCAAAAACATATATCTTCGTGCTAAACACTTAATTATACAATTCACAAACATTTTACTTCAATTCAATTGTAGATAAATGCAATTTTTATACAAATATTGCAGCGAAATAGGCAGCGAATTATACAATTATGCATTATACAATTGCAGTGAAATACAATTTTCTCTCGCTTTATACAACAGAAGTGTATAAATTGTGTTTCTGTTTTATATAAAGCGAGAGAAAATTGTATATACACATGCAAAAACATATATCTTCGTGCTAAACACTTAATTATACAATTCACAAACATTTTACTTCAATTCAATTGTAGATAAATGCAATTTTTATACAAATATTGCAGCGAAATAGGCAGCGAATTATACAATTATGCATTATACAATTGCAGTGAAATACAATTTTCTCTCGCTTTATACAACAGAAGTGTATAAATTGTGTTTCTGTTTTATATAAAGCGAGAGAAAATTGTATATACACATGCAAAAACATATATCTTCGTGCTAAACACTTAATTATACAATTCACAAACATTTTACTTCAATTCAATTGTAGATAAATGCAATTTTTATACAAATATTGCAGCGAAATAGGCAGCGAATTATACAATTATGCATTATACAATTGCAGTGAAATACAATTTTCTCTCGCTTTATACAAAACAGAAACACAATTTATACACTTCTGTTGTATAAAGCGAGAGAAAATTGTATTTCACTGCAATTGTATAATTCGTTTGCCTTTTTCACTGCAATATTTGTATAAAAATTGCATTTATCTACAATTGAATTGAAGTAAAATGTTTGTGAATTGTATAATTAAGTGTTTAGCACGAAGATATATGTTTTTGCATGTGTATATACAATTTTCTCTCGCTTTATACAAAACAGAAACACAATTTATACACTTCTGTGTATAAAGCGAGAGAGGCGAGCAGAGGGAGAGTGGTGAGCGAGTATGGGAGAGTGGCGAGCGAGATTTTTGGGAGAGAGGTGACTGGCAAACTTTAGCTAACGTTTGCTATGGAGCACAATTAAATCAAACCGTAGCTACTCTATTTATTTTAGGTTATTAGTTTGCTATTATATACAATTATCCCAAATATTAATTGTATGAACTGTTTCCTACGTACATAAAATTAAATAATTTGAGAAGTGAAGCATATTTTTAGGAGAGTGGGGAGGGGGGGTGTTGTTGTATGTATGAACAAGGCTCCATGTTGGTAGTTGAAAACAAGAAGAAGTTATGTCATATGTGTGTTCGATTTGAAGGAAATTGTTATATTCCTGAAAATAAGTGATTTCTGTTATAAAATAATGATTGAATACTAAAATCAAATGAAAAACATAGAAAGAAGAAGAGGAAAACAAGTAATAAGAACAAAGAAAGCAAGAAAGTAATAGTATTTTTATAATTATTGGTACATCTCTTTATTGTATGTAATGTCTTATTTATAGATACAAGTTACTTGGAGAGGTTATATTGCTATAGTGACAAAGTGAGGTCATTCATGACATCCAACAATTAATGTTTTTGCAACACTTCCTCTTGGATGTTCTATATATATATATATATGTATGTATATATATATATATATATATATATATATAAATGTACAGAGTCATTCATGATATAATGTTGCCTCGTTATAATTTGCTTGAAGGAAGCTGCTTGTATGTTGATTGTAGGAACCCGTTTGTAGGGATACTTGTAAGTTGTTTATAAGAATCTGATTGTGTAAGCTGCTTATAAAATCTGCTTGCGGAGCTGCTTGTAAGTTTTTTAGGAACCTGTTTCTAGAGTTGCTTATAGGTGTCTACTTGTGGAGTTGCTTGTAAATTGTCTTCTTGATTTCAAGTTTATTCAGAGAATTTTGTAATAGACATCTAAAATATGATGTATTTCCTACTCATTGGAATTTCAATAGATAATGTGCTTCGTTAAAACCTTACTAGGAAAAAAACCTGTGGGAAAAAAATCCTAGTGAAGGAAAAAGAGTACACACATATCTAGTAATACACATTGAGAGTTGTCTCATTAAAAACCTTACCAACAAAATTCAATGGGACAAAATCTTGGTCAAGAAAAAAAGAGTGCAGCGCGTATTTACTCCCCCTGATTAAAACATCACTTAATTTTTGTAAAGGATGTCTCCCAATTGTATACTTAGCTTTTCAAATGTTGATATTGATTATATCTTTGTGACCAAATCATATTCATGAAGACGTTGCATCCCTGAGCAGTGGCGGACCCATGATTTTCATTCATGAGGTTTGAAAAATAAAAATATAAACGTGTAAATAATTCTTTCAAAATGAGCCCTTTGAACTTTTTTGGATTTAAAACCACACTTTAGGCAGTTTTTAAAATAAAAAATGCTTGAAAAATATAACTGATTTTTTTAAACAAAAATTGAAACTATGAAGGAAAAAAAATAAATGTTGTTGCAGAGATTTAAACCTGGGGCGTATAGCTTAATATTCAGGGGTCTTACCATTGAGCCATCTATTTTTATTTGTTATTGAGGGGATTCAAAATATATACGTCTACAGAAATACAGAAAATTTACCTTATATATATCTTGTATTTTTTGGCCGAGGGTGTTCGGGCGAACACCCTGAACCCAACGTGGATCCGCCCCTGTCCCTGAGCTTATCTTATATATCGTTTTCTTGTCCGTTGGATATGTTGAGTTCATCCAATACATCCTTGATAATCACTCAGTTTGTGACCTCGTTGGTGTATATAAATTGCTCATTCGACTTGTTCGTAGCAATAGCCAAGTGAAAAAGACTTCCATAATAATAAAATTGGTTGTCTTGTAGGATAATATAATTATGACTGTATTTCTACATTAAAGACATTTATCACTCTAGAGATCAAACTTCATATAAATCAAATGATTTCCTACAGTTTCACAACCAATAAACCTGGACAAGATTGGTTAGAATAAATAAACGTATGTCAATATTTGTTTCACTCTAATATTTTCACCGATAGAGTGATGTCATATTTTGCATGCACATTAGTAAAATTATTATACCATGAATAATAATAGCAGGATACATAAGTACACCAATTGCACTATGGAATGGTACTTCTTAGCCATTTTAATGAAATCAAAATTGATCTTTATAATATACGATCTTACAATCATTGGGGTACTATTCAATGAGATCGCTTTATAACCTTTTAAATCCTTCAAGAATATTCATATAATATTTACTATCTAGCTAGTAATCATTCATCATTCGTATTCAAGTTTTTCATATATTGTCAGACTGAAAGAAACTTTATTGCATCCACAAATAGAGAACACATCTCCATATAATAATGTCAAGACTTTTGCGAAATCCTTTTATAACCCAAGACATAAGTCGTACTTATATCTTATGATTTACTCATCGTACAATAATCTATTTGTACATCTGCTGACATTATATCTTGGTATATGGACAAAGCAAGTCCAAAACATCATTTTTCCAAGTGAATAAAAATATTACTTGAATTGCATTTTCTTTGGCCAATCATTTATCAGTTCACACTATTTGACAGCTTTAAATCAAGATCCTCATTATCATTTATAATTTTGTGCTCTATATTATATTAATAATATCGTCGATGATTTATTTGCTATCGATTCTAATATGACATAACTTACCGAGCTTTCTTTTTTTTTCATTATTTTTAGGTACCTGAACCTTTGTCAAGGTTTTATGAAGTCTTATGTCATGGTGCTTTTTCTAAAGCACCTGCCTCATTATTATGACCATCTTAATTATTTGTTCATTTACTTTGTCAAGACGTTTCATCTTTTAAATCGATTTGTCTATCACGCTTTCGGCGAGTCATAAATTATGTCCTTCACGGACCTTTTATTTGAGCATTTATAACTGGATTATAATATATGGTCAGTGAATATGTCTGACAATAGATTTAAATTATATTTTCAACGAGGATCATATCAATGATATTTCATTATGTATAAGTTATTTCTAGTTGCTTATCATCTCCCCTAATGTTAGAGAATCTAACATTCACTCAACTTTGTTTGGAAACTCATCTTTATGCATTGTGTAGTGGTAGAGCAATTGAATAATATATCTCACATTTTAATTTCTAGATGAGAATTATTTGATTGCTGATCCTGAACCAATTTTGATAGGGATCCTTGTTGGCTTGATACATACAACTATTGTCATACTTTAAATAACATATCTCATACCAAATTTCTTTTGAGAGTTTTGCTCTCATAACCAATGATTTAGCTATAATTTGAGGCATACAATTTTTTTTCTTAAACCACTTGGATATATACCAACATTATCAATATAGTTTTATAATTTGAAATGTGCTCTTGATTTATCAATTCGAGCAAACACCCTTTGCAAAAATCAAATTGCAAGTTGATAATAAAGCATATGTGACCATAAATAGATGCATCTATATAATAGTAAACGGTCCACATGGCAGGTGAACGGACCCATATTCACCTTTTTATACATTTCAAAATTTCTGGAGATACAATCTCAACATTAGATGGTACAACAATAATTTTACCATGAAAACAAACAACACAATAGAATTCTTAAAGAATTTATTATTTCTTCAATATATATAACCACATGAATTCTCATTTATTTTCGTATTACATTTGAATCGGGATGATCATCAACCGATCATGCTAACTGATATTTGTTTTAATAAACTTCTAGTTTATTTTGCATGTGATTTCATCATCGTGTCCATAATTAGTTACCACAAACAATATGAAAAATAGGTAATCTTTCACATTTATATCCACTTTATTATGTGAAGATATTAAATCTTTTCATATTTTTTAGTTTCAATATATGTTTTCTTTGACTATTTCTTTAAAACTTAAAAAATTCCTTTCGAGACTTGCTACAATTTCAATATCATGAATAATTTTATTTATTTGGGTTGTAGCACCATAGCTCACCCAAGCTCACAATTAACATTGGATACTACCACGTACTTCATAACATTGTTTGTGTGGTAAACATCTCTTTCAAGGAGAAACTTATATCATTATTGTCATGGTCAAAATCATTACAAGTAAAACTTGTTTCTTTATTTTCTTTTTGTCATTAGTATCTCCTCCCTTTTGTTTAATATCTGATAAAATATTATTATTAATTTTTTTTACGTACAAAGATACATAATAGATGACATTTTTTTGTGGTAAGGATTATTTCCTTCTTTTGTCATTTCGATTGTTCATCATAAAACATATCACAATATTTATGATGTACTAAAAGTACTAGACCAATGACCATTTATAACAAGAATAAAAAAAATTCTTTATTTCTCTATGACCTCCCATAGGGGTGAGTTGTGGTATCTATTAAATCATACATGAGTATGTCCTAATTTATAATTTTCCATCTCTTGACACATTCACTTTCAAAAATGATCCAATTTTCGTGATATTTATCACAAGTCACATTCTCTTCAAGGAATTGACTTTATATATTCATGCTTCATAATTTTTTCTTTCATTAGAAGTTCATTGTGATACTTTGAAATTTATCATATTCACATGACATACCTTGAAATCACATTTGAAAATCAAGTGTATCACCACTTTTTCATTCTTTTCTTTGATGGAGGATTTATAAACTTATCAAATTATTAAGTCTCATATCAAACATGTTTCTAATGACCTTTCATATCATTTGATGACAAAACCTTCACTCTTTGAAGGACCATTTTGAGAACTCATAATGTTTTTTATTTTATAATTATCACAATGGTGACTATTATAATTTTGTCAATTCACGTCCATATTGATATCTTTAATCATAAAATTATCTTGTCATCTTTAAGATTTTTAATATATTACTATCACGTTCACCTCAAAGAATGGAAAATATTTAATGGGACAGACTTCACTTTTTTTTTTAATCAAGAGCATATCAATTTGCTCAAATATCATTATATTATCAATATATTGCATTGAGACTTTAACCAATATCTTATCCGTATAAAGGCGTGCTAGGCCAAAATATGATGGGACTTGAACCCAAAATCCTTCAACATGACGTATCGAGACTTTAATTGATGTCTTACCTTTTTGATTCGATGAAACTTGAATTCTCTGTCTTACCATCAATCAATGACATAATATGTCAAAGTACATCAAAACTAACCAGCAAGCCTTTTTTTTATAAAACAAAAAATTATCACTATTGACAATCATGTGTTTCCTTGAGTTTTGTCAAACTTTTATCATAACCACCATTATAAAGGATTCAGATTTGAAATCCTTAAACAAATCAAACATCTATAATAATAACAAAGAAAATATTGTTAGTATAAATGACATAAACTCTTAATGATTCATGAAGCATAGAAACAAAATAAGTAATTAAAGCATCCAACAAAGAAAATATGTGTCAAATGGCATGCAGTGGCAAATCATATAGAACGATGAACAAAATATTTCCAGATCAAGATGATACATATTATAGGTCATGAAAATTATAACAATATTAATATGCATTAATATACATATTTGTCTGTTCATAATTGAATTATAAATTACTTCAAATTTTGTATCAAAACATCAAGCTTCAAGTTGTAGGAATTTCATAGATGTAGAAAAAACAAAATAGTATTGATATGTTTTATCTCATTTTCTCCGACTAATGATAGAAACATCATTTTAAAGGCAAGTAACCATTAATTTGGAACTTAATAAATTTCCTCTAATTTAAAAAAAATAATTGATGTTTTGACTGCAGTAAACATTATTCACAATTTGTTATGTGAACACATTTATTGTGCAAGTCTTTTATCCATGACATCCATGTATTTACAACAATTTCTACTTATTTTTTAGTGTTTAGTAAAACAAAAAATAGCTATATTCAATCTAGGCAAACACGAGGATGGAGAGCGATGGTGTATTATCAACTAAATTATCTACACAACTCACAAGGGTCTATGGCTGAAAAGACTGATCTAGTTGAGATTATTGGGCAAATTAAAATGTTGTTTGAATTTTATTTCATATTCAAGCTCAATTACTAACTGATTAAATAGGACTTGGATTAGACCCTAACAATTTTGATATTTGGTAGTTGTAATACTATAAGTAATTTTCTATTTCTTTTCGGTCTACGTGATATTAGCTTGAAAAAAAAAGTCAAACAACGTTGGGCTCACAAGATAGTGCCACGTACGCTGAAAAGAGGTAGAAAAATATTAATAAAATAAGTTCAAGGGGTAATAGGACCTACGTATAGTATAAGTGTGTCTCTGAGATTTCGGGCATGAATTGAGGAGGTACTTGTGCATTATTCCACTTCTAACCACAAATTTTATACTACAGAAGTTCATTATTTCACTTAGTGCCTGAAGTCGGTGCCCTCTCGTCCGACGCCCATTAGAAAATTTTCTTCTCTTTTTACTATCGTTTTCCTTCCCTAAATTATTCTAAACTGCTAAATTTCTTTAACTTATTTCATTGTATGGACCAATTGGTAAGTGTATATGGACTTGGCCCATTAACCATCAACTATTAAAAATAAATTATTTAATAAATACCCACTAATTTAATAGATGTAATTATCAAATAGTTCAAAATTTTCAACCAACTTCACCAACCAATCATAAATGACTCGAAGCAACTATCGGGAGGGGTAAAAATAGTAATTTAATAAAAGTTTTTAAAAATGACCTTGCGGGTCATTATGTTCTTAAATAACCACTTGCTACTTATGGGTTTACAACCTTTAGGCAAATTATACAAGTCACAAGTGTGATTAGAAACTATAGAGTCTAACTCACTTTTAATAGCCTCTTTTCAAAATATAACTTCTATTGATCTCATTGCTTCATCACAAGTCTTAGGGTCTTTTCTATTAAATAGATAGACACTAATTCGTTATTTAAAATATTAACATCAAAATTTTCAGTTAAGAAGTAGTGATGAAATCAGGGCCAAAACTAGTCTCAGTTCTACGTCTTTTACTCCTTCTGAGTTCATTTTCATGCTCATTAAAAATAACATTAGAAGGCACAACATGAGAATTGTTTGACATAGATGCAGAAGCATTATTTTGCACATCACATGGCACATTATGTTTCAAAGGAAAAATATGCTCAAAAAACTCTGCATCTCTAGATTCACAAATAGAGACATAGATCTATATGCAACACTACTTTGAGCATAACCAATAAAGACAGTATCAAATGTCTTAGATCCAACATTCACTCGTTTAAATCAGATAGACCAACCTTAGCCAAACACCCCCACACTTTCAGAGATTTCAAGTTAGGAGCTTGCCCTTTCCACAACTCATATGAGGTCTTGTCTAACTTCTTATGCGAGACTCTATTAAGAATATAACATGCAGACAAGACTGCTTCTCTCCACATATTGTCAGATAGACCAGAGCTTAAAAGCATAGAATTCATCATTTTTTTAAGGGTTCTATTTTTTTATTCGGCTACACCATTTGGAATTATAGGGAATACTAACCTCATGTATAATATCATTTTTTTAATAAAAATCTTCTAGTGTTTTGGTATTGTATTCATCGCCCCTACAGATCTAAATCTCTTGATTTTCCTATCTAATTGATTTTTCACTTCTGCTTTGAATTTCAAAAATATGTTTTTGGCCTCATCTTTAGATTTAAGAAGATATATCGTAGTGTATCTAGAAAAGTCCTCAACAAAAGTAATGTAATACTTTTTTTCATCTTTGCTAAACACTATTATTGTAATCTGCTAAATCTGAATGTATTAGTTCAAGTAATTCAATGTTTCTACTAATAATAGATTTGAAAGGTTTCTTGTCATGCTTTGTTTCTACACACAATACATTTAGAAAACTTATCAGTTTTTATCATAGGAATTAATCCCATTTTTCTAAGTCTTTTTAGTAGAAGCAATGTTAACATGACCTAGTCTACCATGCACAAATTAATAGACTCAACAATATAAGCAGAATTTGAAATACTTGCATTATTGACAATCTCTTGAACAATGTTCAATACAAATAATCCTCCACTAAGATATCCCTTTCCAACAAAGTTTTCTCCAAGAGAAATAATTATTTTATCAGCTTCAAAAATAAGTTTAAGGCTCACTTTGTTGAGAAGTTCTTCGAAAACTATGTTTTTACGGAGGGAGGGAACATACAAAACATTGTTCAAGGATAATGTCTTTTCAAAAGTTAAATTAAGTAAAACTTTTCCTTTACCCATAACTCTAGCAATAGTAGAGTTACCCATGTAAACACACTCTTCATCATTGGACTCCTCAAAGTCATGAAATAAATTTTTATTGGCACAGAAATGTCTTGAGGCGCCTGTGTCTAGCACCAATCAATTTTGTTTGCGACTAGATTTGCCTCAATGACTACAACAATAATCACTTCATTATCCTCAGCAAGATTAACTTGGTCACCACTTTGTCGTTCCTACTTTGAGTCCTTCCCTTTTCTTTGATAGCACCTGGCAGCCCTGTGACCAACTTTCCACAAACAAAACAATGGCCTTAAATTTTTGAATTTGACTCCCCGACTTGTTGAATTGACTTTGTTCTTCATATGTTCCTTTTTCGAGACTTTCTTCTGTTTACCTTTGAACTTGTCTTTCTCAACAGTACCAGAAAATTCAACAAGATTAGCTTTAGAAGAATTAAGAGAAAGTTCTTCCATCTTATCTTTGAGACGATTTGCCTCTTCAATCTTCATGTGACTAATAAGTTTTTGGAGAGTTTAAATTCTTTTTCTTATGTTTTGATTGATTTCTATAATCACTCCAAGATGGTGGGAATTTTTCAAGCAGAACATTAGCTTGAAATATCTCACACATTTTCATGTCCTCATTGAGAACATTTGCAGTCAAGTTCTCATATTCATGAACTTTTTCCATTATTACATCAACCATTTGAAATTTAATTCATTGACCGACAACATATTTTTTTCCAGCATCATCAGCGTCATATTTCTTTTTCAAACTATCCCATATTTCTTTGGCAGATTTATAGGTTAAAAATAAATCAAATAAAGAATTAGTAATATGATTTAGCAAATGTCCTCTATCAATTTTGTTATCCTTTTCAAACTTCTTTTTAACAACATCATTTACAGTTATAACATTGCTAGAATCAGTAATAGTGTTAGATACGTTCATAGAAAGTTCTTTAAATAAAACATAATCAACTTCTAATTGTTCAAAGAAAAAATTAAAAGTTTCTGTGACCATCGTTTAAAATTATTTCCATCCAAAGGCTCAAGTTTTGACAAATCATTAAAAGTTTTATTCAAAGAAATAGTCATTTATCAATATTGTATGTTAGGAAAAGTTTTGTTCAAAAAAATAGTCATTTATCAATATTATATGTTAGGAAATCGCTTTCAAATGATTGAAAAAATACTACAATGATATTAAATTGAAATTATAAATAACTTATTACAAACATTGTGTCTTTGCATGTTAGAGAATGAAAAAAAAATGGAACACTATATTATTTTTTCTGCTTCTATAAGAAATGTTATTTTCTTTATTTTTTTTAGAACTTAATTCTCATAAAAAATGTATTTCAAAAGAAATTTGATCAAATCAAACATGAAATTTAAAATATTTTCTTTTCGTTGGTAGCAAACCTACATAACGTGCGATCTTTTCATGAAAAAAATCCTTTTTGCTTCCTACTTCCTAAACATATATCTACACAAATATATAGAATATCTTCTATTATATATCTCTTTTTTGTTTCAAAGATTACTCTCGATGCAGTTAATTCAATTATTGGTCCTCATCATTAAACATCATATTGTTTAACATTATTATTTTTTGTCTACTTCTAATGACGATAGAAGAAAATGTCCATTTCAATTTATTTACAAGTAAAAATAAAACATCCTTTTTGACATAAAGTAAATAAAAATAAATTTATAAAAGACTAGAAAATTATTTTTTCCCAATAAACAAATTACATATACGTTTGTTTAATTATATTTGTTTCAATAGTATTGTTCATTCATTCAACGTGAAGAGAGAGTTGACTTCTTAAACCTTTAATATCCTTCTCTTTAGCCATAAGCAAAATATAGTATAATTAACTAAACACGTCTATTTATTCTTTTCATGCATTTATTTATTTTTAATAATTAGAAATATTATTTTATTTTTGACTGTCATGAGGTGGAGGTGCTGTTTTTTTTAATATAAAAGTTTATTATAATAATAATAACGTTATGTTCACTTGAAAATAAAAAGATCAATTAAACATTTGGCGAAAGATTATTATAAATGACGTAATTGTAATTTACTTACCATCTGATTCTACGTAGTGAGATTTTTTTAAATAAAAATTCGAGTGTTTGTTTATTTCTCTTATTAATATTATTTTTATATTTTTTATTATTTTATTATCTCATTCACTTTGGATGTCACATTATTTGTTGTTGTTATAAATTCATGGACTTTTCACAAAAAAAATAACCAAAATAGTCCTCATAAGAGTAATGCTTTGTTTTGGTCCTTAATATATTTCACTTGATTGATATGATCCGATGACAAAAAGTGTTCATTTTAGTCTTTTACCCTAATCTTAACGAATTTAATTTTTAAAAAAGTGCTAAATTTTACTATAGACCCTACATAACTAACAAAATTTAGCCTTTTTTATTAGCTCTAAAGAAAAAACTTCATAAAATTTAACAAAATTTACTCTTTTTTCTTTTCTATAATGTTATTCTAATGACGTAATATCCATTTTTATTCTAAGCAAGAGGAATTTTAATTTTTTTTAATATCTATTTTTATTTTAAGCAAGAGAAATTATAATTTTTTTTAGAGAAATTAAAGAAAATTATGTTAGATTTTATGTTGTCTTTTTTTTTAGCAAAACAAAAAATGCAGTAACGATAAAAAATTTTGTTAGCCATGTAAGTCTATAATAAAATTTAATATACTTTTTAAAAATAGATAAATTTGTTAGGTTTAAGATAAAAGACAAAAATGAATATTTTTTCTCTTATATTAATAAAGATTAAAAATGAAATACATTAAGAATCAAAATAAAAACATTACATATATATTAAAGACTATCTTAGTTATTTTCTCAACTTTTCACCATTATAATTATTTTATATACTTATTTTTTGATATGCTTTAATTTATTAAATTGAGTGTCTTAGGAGAACATTCCCATTACCTTTTCCTCAATGTATATGAATTATTATAAAGTTTATGCATATACTACCTCTAGTAAACTTCACTCTAGCTAAGACATTTTTAATTATAAAATATTGTTACTTTTATCTGGTCAACATATATACTATGTATCAAAATGATAAAAAAATACTATCATCATAACAATAGTTGACCTGCATAGTGATCCATATTAATTTGGTCATTACTACAAACAGACCATACATAGTGCAGGGGCAATATATATATAATCATACTATAAAATGCTGCATTAAAATATTTCATAAATTTTTTATGTTAATTGCTAAATGAAATTAAGCAAATACCTCATAAAAATAAATTAATTATAAATATATATCTTTTTACATTCATATTGTATTAAATAGTTATATTATATATCCCTTAACTAATATAATTTTGCTTAACTGAGAGTGTGATATTAAATTAATGTAACATATAATATTAATATTATTAAGACTGATAATTTTATTTTATTGACGTTTCTGCATATGCATATATAGCCGTCTAGCTATTATTTTTAATATTTCTTGTTATCTATTATTCATGTGTTTTTTCTTTGAATGTTGTCTTTTGCAATTGGTTTTAGGGAAAATGGTACAAAAAGAATATTAATGTACTATACATAAGTAAATTGGTCTATTTCTTTTGTAATTTTTTTTTATGTAGTAATATGTAATTGAAGATACGATATTTAAGTCTGATTCAATTCTAAAGTTAGTTCGTGTTATATAAGTAGATTATTCGTGTATTTTTGGATCATTGTGAGACTCTAACTCACTCTAATATAATGTTATGATCGTTGTGAAGATTAAAAGTCTAATTTTTATTGACTCCTCGACCCCAAAGTTCTAATCCAAGGCAACAAAATCATAATTAAAGAGTTTTACCTTTTCTTCTTGGAGAAACTAGGGACGTAGAATTCACTAATTTTAAGTTAAAGTTTGCAATAAAGGCAACGATAAATATAAGATGGTTTGTTACAAATAAAAGTGTTAATAAACCATAAGTGAACTTTTATTGATTCCTAACTTTAGGATTTTCAAATAAAACAAAATTTTTAAATTTTATTTTCATAGACAAACGGCCAATTAAATTTTTTTAATGACAATAATTATACTATCAAAGTCAATTTTAAAATTTTAAATTTTTCTTTAACATTAACATGATGAACCTCACTTTTTTTTTTAATTATTTGAAAGAAGGTAGACCATTTCTCTAAAAAAGCAAAGTAGGGAAACGGTAACTCTTTAATAAAGTACTTGGGACACAAATGTTGACATTTTAACTAATGCTCAGAAATTATTTTTATATTTTGAAAGCCATACTATATAGTCTATATTATATATATTTTGCTTTTTTCCTCAAAGTTTGGAGAAACAAATATCAAAATAGGAAAAGCAAAGATAAAGGGATTGGCTAACCGAGTATGTACCTTCCTTAATTAGATGACTTGGATTTGAGTTTTAAATATGAAAAATATTTGACAGAAAGCAGTATCCTAAACAAGTTCTTAGAGAATTTGAATTAATCAAATTTTAATACGAATATCGAATATTAGATCAAAAAGAAAGAAGAAATATGTATGCTCTTTTTTTCTTTTCTTTGTCTTTTGGGGTGGAGGTAATTTTCGATACTTATGCATAAATCATTATATTATTAAATAACAAGTTTTCCATTTTTATTTTATTTATAAAATACTCGTGTGTCTGAAAGTCTTTGATGACTCTATAAATTAAGATTTTATCATGATTGCAATTTTAGAGCGATGCGAAAGCAAAAGTTTATAAGTATATGATATCATTTTTATAGTTGAATAATCATTAAAGAAAATTGTCTTTATATTTGGTGGTGGTATTTTCAATGCTTCCTATTTTATTGACGACAATTTATGTTTTTATTAGGCGTAATATACATATAAACATCTTAATTTGACCTCATGAATTCTGACAACTAAATACTCAAACTTTAAAGATATATATCTAGACACCTCGATTCGTCTTTATCATGTCAGTTGAACACTTTAATTTATATAAAATGATTCTCTAAACACCTTTAAAAGTTTATATATTATGTTAATATCAATTACTCACGAAATACTATAAAAATAAATTGAAATCTCTCTATTTATTTTTCTTTAAAATTAAAATATTTAGTTACTAGGTCAAGGGCCGAACATGAAATTCCTTTGTAAACATAAAATAAATAAAAGAAGAAACATATGATCCAAAAAAGAACATCAATTGCATTGAGAAAAGGACATGAAATTGTATCAATTTAATAGTGCAACCTTATAAAATGACAGCATCTTTTTTTGTAGTTATCATAAATCAAATAATTAAGATGTTGCCAACCATGACCAAAAAATAAAATAAAAATGGGCATCATCTCATTGTCTTTCATGTTCCTATTTTTAACTATGATAATGACTTCATTGGTTGTCATTTGCCCTTTTCTCAAATAATAGTATGAAGTAAATTCAGAATTTAAATGTGATACATTCTAAACGTAAATTGAATGATTTTGGAATAAAGGATATATATTGTTGAATAGATATAACATACTTATTGTAATATTTTTGAAAATCTTAATGAAGAAATTCAAGAAAATATATGTCTAAATTCTTGAAATTTTATTTTTCATAGTATGTCAATAAATATGGTAAATTATTCATGTGGCTAAAAACATAAATATTTTATCGTGCAAGCATTCTATTAAGAGCTTGGTATATAAATCGCTAGAAAAAACCTCACTCTTTTCTTACCTATATAACCAAACGAAAGAACATGAAAACGTAAAAAAAAAAGTCATATCAATTTGTTTCGATCCCGAGTGTAATGAATAAAATGATGATGGGAATTTGAAGATTCTTTCAATGAAACCTTCGAAGACAGACAGGTTTTTAATAAATTCAACTTGTTTATTTGATTGAAGTGATGACATTTGTTCATATTATTACAAGACACTTGGAGTTGAAAATTAGAGAATTAATTGACTGACCACTTTGAATAAAAGTAGAATCTTCAAAGAATAACAGCACTACTTGAATAATTCATTGGGAGACTAAGTCAATTTTAATCTCAATTATCACAACATTATAAAACTTAGTTGGGAAAATAAAGATAAATTTTAAAAAAATCACTTGTACGCTTGATGATTAATTATTTCCTAATTAAGATAAACTTAGTTAACATTCCTCAAAGTAAAACTTGAGAATGGAAAAAATATATACGCATTTTATATTTATAAATAATTTACTATATAAATCTAAATTAATCGAATGAACATATATTAAATGGGTGATAAAATAGAAAAAAAATTATGGTAATATAATAACGACTATTGATTGGAACAAAAAAAGAGAGTAGAATTTTGTATTACATACTGAATTGACAACTTTAACCTCAATTAGTTCCAAACCAATAAAATTATTATTTTCATATTCTAAAATAATAGTATAATTGAACTAGAATAAGATAAAAATATCAAGACGGATCTGTAATGTGTCAGTTTAATAAAAAATTTTAAAGAGGAAAAATGGATTAATTTATATTATTTTCAGATCAGAAAAAAAGCTCCAAACACCAAGAGGAATCTGTACTATTATTAATTAATTATTAATTTATGGGATAAATAAAACTAATAATATTTTAAATTCTCAGATCTCTAAAATGCTTAAATTCACATTCTATCTCAAAAATAGGAAAATAAATCATTTTAGTAATAAATATTAATTTCAGCTTTATAGTAATATTAGCCTAAAAATAATATAGAAATAAATTTTCTGGTCAAATCAAATTCAGTTTTGCCAAATTTATAAATATGCTAAAAATTATAATTTTATATTTTGGGAATAATTAAAAGGAGGCGCAGACAGAAAGTAAAAATGCAACTCTTTGCTTAGTCTATGTTTTACTTAATAGTGCAAAAAGATCCAAACTTTTTCCATTGCTTACCAAATTTTCTCATTTTTTTTATGTATTTATATATACACATTCATGATTCAACCATTTACATATAATTTGCATTTTGTCTAAAAACTTTGCTAGGCTGCAGCCTCTGGTCTTGTTTCTCTTTTTGGCGCTTCTTTTTTGGGATTCATTTGCAAGGAAGGAAGTATGTATACTTTGTTGTTCTGTTTTTTGAATTTGAATTGTGGGTTTCTTTCCTTTTTGTTTTTTATTTGTTGGTTTGTGATTTCTTGGATGTTGGATTTTGTTTATGGGTTTGGGAGGGGTTGATTGTCTTGAAGTTTGGATTTTTGGGGGTTTTGGTTAGTTTATGATTAGTTGGATGTTGAGTTTGAGGTGTTCTCATTTGTTGGCTTTTGATTTTCTTGAAGTTTGGATTTTTGGGGTTTTTCCCTCTTCAATGGTTAGTTTATGATTAGTTGGATGTTGAGTTTGAGGTGTTCTCATTAGTTGGCTTTTGATTCTCTTGAAGTTTGGATTTTTAGGTTTTTTCTCCATTTATGACTAGGGAAATTTATGGGTAGTGGGATGTTGGGTTTGTGGGGGATTCTTATTAGTTGGTTTTTTTGATCTTCTTGAAATTCGAATCTTTGAGTTTTTTTCTTTTGTGATTTCATGGATTTTGGTATTATGTGGTTCTTTCTTTTTGGTGGTTTTTTTTTTCAATAGTTAGTTTTTGATTTACTTGGAATTTAGATTCTTCAGTTACTATCTTTTAGCATTTGATTCTTGGATTTGGAATGGATTCTTCAGGAATTTGTGTTATGTGATATATATAGGAGAATTGTAGTGTTTGTTTTAGTGAAGATCTCTTATGTTTGATTGATTTTGCTATGTTAAGTGTTGGATTGGGATGTATCTGTTGAAGAAATGTAATGAAGTGTATGAATCCTTGTGTATTCCACTGGAGATTTCATACTGGCAGTTGATTTCTGATTAAGCTCTTTTTTTTATAGCTCCACTAATGTGCCATAACAACAAACTTTCTGATCTGTAATTCATACCATCATTTCGCAAACGTGTGTGAGAGATGATCAGCTAATGACGAGTTTCACCCTTCACCTAATGTGGAGTATATTCAAATTTGAATCTGGATTTTCTTGTGGATTCAATTAAGCTTCATGTATCCATATCTCCAATAATTGATCGTATTTCCTCTCATAATGAATTTCTCTCCAGAATTATTTTTCATGCATAAGCATTTCATTGGATCTACAGCTGTGGTAAATGTAATATCTTATAGATCGTGATTTTGTTTTGTCTAAGTTATCTCATCTTGATTTTTGCTTGTCAAAATTATGGGTTTGACTATAGTTCGTTGTAAGGACATACCCAATTTTGTGTATCATGGATGGACTATTAAATTTTATGGTGGTTGGGATTTCATCAAGAGACAAATATATATTTTCCTTTATGAATAATTTTTAAACTAAACTTGTCTCTTTTAAAATAAATTGCGGAAGGGATAAACAAGTGTCATCATTTTCTGAAAGTTTACTACTTTTGGCACATTGCAGTGTAGCTTTGAAAATTGATCTAGCATATATTCCCCGCTTTCTCATTTGTGATCGTTTGTCTTTTCGTCTAGTGATGTATACGTAACTGTGAATATGGGTTTGATGAGTTCTCCTTGTTTGTTCTCTTTGTTTCCCTTATCTATCCCTCCTGTAATTGACACCCTTTATTAATTATGAAACATTAAAATCTTCTTGGTTACCCAATATACTCACTAGAAAGGATCATAAGTTTTGTACAAGGATCATAAGTCGTGGTTCTGTTACATTCTGTTTGAACTTTTTGTTCATTTATTTGATATGTTTTTTGCAGAGGAAGCTTGATTCTTGGTGATCATTCTGAAGGGCAAACATCACAATTTTTCTATGTTTTAGATGCGGCCAAAGAAAATGTCCATGGCTGTCAAGGATGAGAAGAAAATGGTTGTTGATGTGGCAGCATGGGCATTCAATATTGTCACTTCAGTTGGAATTATTATTGTTAATAAAGCCTTAATGGCTACATATGGTTTCAGCTTTGGTAAGTGATGGTGCTTGTCCTGAAGGTTTATATTTTCCATTTTCTTTGGGAAGTTATCTTGCTGAATTTACTATCTATTGCATCTACTCGTGTTAAATGGTTGTTGGTGCATGTTTTGTTTGTGTATGTTTAAATGAGGATCAAATTTTTGCTTCTACTATCATGGGTTTGAAGTCTTAGCACTTTGGATGAAATCTTATAGAAATAGATGATTTCAAAGATATCTTATTCATCTTGCTTCTAATGCAAATCTATGCATAAAGTAGGCTGCTTTTCTGGAAACTGTGGACGCCTTAACTTTTTTGAGACCAAGCAAATGTGTAAGCCGTTTAAGTGGACTATTTTAAATGAATTTTCTCATTCTAGTCCCCGAAAGAAGCTGCCATTGCCTCCCTGTACTTCAATATCTAGTTTTAAAGATTTGGTCTTAATGGATTAAGATAAGTCTTTGAGCTTGCCTTAAGAGCATAGTTTCTTCTTCTTTAAAAAACATAGTTTCTTGCTAATCATTTGTAAGCTTTTAGAATGAAATAGCTTGATAGTTCTTATGTTATCCTGACTTTGTCTTATTATTCCGTCCAATTTGCAGCGACAACCTTAACTGGTATGCATTTTGCTACTACGACATTAATGGTGTTTTTTCTTAAATGGCTTGGGCATATCCAGAATTCCCAACTCCCGTGGTCTGAACGATTGAAATTTGTTTTGTTTGCAAACTTCTCTATTGTTGGAATGAACGTGAGTTTAATGTGGAACTCTGTTGGGTTTTATCAGGTAAGTGTGAATAATCATCAGAAATTTATGCTCTACTTGTCTTGAATTTTGATCTCACATCTCTTTTCCTCTTGAACTCTCATCAGATTGCAAAGCTAAGTATGATACCAGTGTCGTGCTTTTTGGAAATTGTGCTGGATAATGTGCGATACTCGAGAGACACCAAATTAAGCATTTTGTTAGTCCTACTAGGTGTTGCAATCTGTACTGTTACTGATGTAAGTGTAAATACAAAGGGTTTTATTGCTGCCTTCATCGCGGTCTGGAGCACTGCCCTGCAGCAATATGTAAGTTCTTGATACGAATCGGTGGTATGAGTTTGCATATGTCAACATATAGAACCAGATTTTCTGATGTATCTGCAACCTGCTTTTGTCTATCTGGTCTTAGTCAATTGCATTTACTGTCAAGTTTAACGTTTTAATTTTCTATGCCCTCTATATGTTCCACTGACTTATTATTGTGGCTGATGTATCTTCCTTCCGATGCAGTATGTACATCATCTTCAGCGTAAATATTCATTGGGATCATTCAACCTGTTGGCACATACTGCACCAATACAGGCTACATCCCTGCTGTTACTGGGACCCTTTTGTGACTATTGGTTGACTGATAAGAGGGTCGACGCATATAACTATACCTCAATATCACTAGTAAGTACATCAAATTCCTCTTTATTTGACATAAAGGAAGTACCTGGTATATCATGTTCACGTACGTACTACACAATTCGCTTGAGTTTCTCGTGCACTTTGAAAGTTCAACTACCAACTTTCTATTTCTTAAAATGTTGCTTTAAGAAGTTAGACAGGTAGGTGCTTCTTTAAGCATGCATACTAGCCTTTGATGTTAATAGTTAATTCGTATGTTTTTTCTTCTTGTCGTTGCAGTTTTTCATCATCCTATCATGTACGATAGCAATAGGGACGAATCTGAGCCAATTCATCTGCATTGGAAGATTTACAGCAGTGACCTTTCAAGTGCTTGGTCATATGAAGACCATTCTTGTCCTGATTTTGGGTTTCCTCTTCTTTGGTAAAGAGGGACTGAATCTACACGTTGTGTTTGGGATGGGCGTGGCCATCATTGGCATGATTTGGTACGGTAACGCCTCCTCACAACCAGGTGGGAAAGAGCGGATACCACCCCCCACTGTCGTCAAACCTGAAAAACACATGTTGCTACCAACAGAGCTCGACGACAAAGTATAGGGAGTCAGTCATCTCTCCGAGTAATTCATACTGCCATAGACTCATTTTAGTTCATTTTTATATTTCACAGTCTAAATCTTTTACAGTCAGATTCTCTTTTGTTTTCCCTAATTTTATGTTGAGATTCATATGTTAAACATTGCAAAGAGAGTGTAAGTTGATTAATTTATGAAGCAATGTAGCTTTGATCTTCCCTCTTGTTCATTTTTATATTTAGTCATTTTAATAAGTAGGGTAAAAGATCACAAACGATAATATTACGTGGAAGCTAATAATCGCAAACTCAAACGATAAAAGAATATATTACAAGAAATGAATATTGTAATATATTTTAGCCCTGTTGGTCTACATGTGAAAAACCACCATGAATGATATTGTATTACGCTACGAGAGAAACCAGAAAGGATCTTCATTCCTTTAAGAAAGTAATAATCAAATATAAAAGAGATAAATATTTTTCTTTTAGAAAAAGTAAAAGTAATTATGATAATAATTTTATTTTCAAGAGAAAAGACAGAATTCAAATATGGTAAGAAAAAAAAAAACTTAATACATTTTACTTTGATTGTCTTCTTTACCTTCCAATCCGCCTCATCCTTACTTTCACTGCTTATAATATTTATCTTCATTATATATAAATAATTTAAAATTATTATAAAGAAAGTTTAGAATAATATAATGTAATAATAATAAGAAGAAGACAAGAAGCATAAGATGGAGGAGAGAACTTTTCTTATTCAAGTATGTCTTTCAAATGGTGAGTGATTCTCTATTTATAGTGTTGGGATATCACTCCGAAAGTCATCTAATTAATAGATACATAGTTATCTTGGAAGTTCTTATCACCTTGGAAGCACCTATACATGAATCCGGTTAATAGTTGGATAAATCTAATGGATAATCCACATATACTATAAAATGAATTTATAACACTACCCCTTGGATATTCATAGATTATGTGCCTCGTTAAAATCTTACTAGGAAAAATCCAGTGGGAAAAAGCCTATTGGAGGAAAAAGAGTACACACATCTCATAATACGCTTTGAATGTTGCCTCACTAAAAACCTTACTAGGAAAATCCAACTTGGGACAAAATCATAGTTAAGCAAAAGAGTACAATGCGTATTTCACTCCCCCTGATGAAAACTTTACTTGATATCTTGGAGACGACGCATTCCAATCTTGTATCTCAATTTCTCGAACGTTGATGTTGGCAATGCCTTAGTTAATAAATCAGCAAGATTATCACTTGAACAGATTTGTTGAAACTTCTATCTCACCATTTTGTTGAAAATCCTGCGTGAAAAAAAACTTTGGTGAAATATGCTTTATCCAATCTCCTTTGATGTATCCTCATTTCAATTGAGCTATACATGCAGCATTATCTTCGTACATTGTGGTTGGTATATTCTTTTTCAAAGAAAAATCACACATTTCTTGAATATGGTGGGTCATTGATCTCAACCAGACGCACTCTCGACTTGCTTCATGGATGACTATTATTTCTGCATGATTTGAAGAAGTGGCTACCAATGTTTGCTTCATTGATCGCCAAGATATTGTCGTGTCTCCAGATGTAAACAAATAGCATGTTTATGATCGAGCTTTATGCGGATCAGATAAATACCCTGCATCTGCGTAACTAATCAGTTCCGACTTGGATTCATTGGAATAGAATAAACTTATGTCCATGGTCCCCTGAAGATATCGAAGTATGTGTTTTACACCATTTCAATGTCTTTTTGTTGAGGAGGAACTGAATCTTGCCAGTAGACTTACTGCAAAACAGATATCTGGTCGAGTATTGTTAACAAGGTACATTAGTGCCCCGACTGCACTAAGGTGAGGAGTTTCATCACCAAGAAGCTCTACATTATTCTCTTGAGGTTGAAATGAATCTGTATTGATGTCAAGAGATCTTACCACCATTGGAGTACTCAATGGATCTTTTCTATGTATGTTGATTGATGAACAAGTATTTCATTTGACAAATTCTCAATCTGTAGACCAAGACAAAATTTTGTCTTGCCGAGATCTTTCATTTCAAATTCTCTTTTCAGACACTCAACAACTTTTAGAAGCTCTTTACGAGTGTTAATGATGTCCAAATCATCAACATACACAACTATTATAATAAATTCAAATTTCGATCGTTTAATGAAAATGCAAGGATAAATCGGGTTATTTTTGTACCCTTTATTTAACAAATATTCACTAAGACGATTGCACCACATCCTCCCTGATTATTTCAATCCATACAGAGATTTCTGAAGCTTTATTGAATAAGTCTCTCTTGAATCTTTGTATGCTTCAGGCACTTTGAATGAAGGAACTTTCATGAAAATGTCGTGGTTCAACGAGCCATATAGATAGGTTGTGACAACGTCCATTAGACGCATTTCAAGTTTTCATGAACTGCCAGATTTATGAGATAATTGAAGGTGATTGCATCTACAACAAGAGAGTATGTCTCCATATAATCAATGTCAGGTCTTTGAGAAAAACTTTGAGCAACGAGTCGGGCTTTATATCTCACGACTTCACCTTTCTCATTTTTTTTGGTACAAAAATACATTTGTATCCCACTAGCTTGATACGTTCAGGTGTTCGGATTATTGGTCCGAAAAATTCACGTTTTTCTAGTGAAGTCAATTCTGCTTGAATTGTATTCTTCCATTTTGACCAATCTTTTCTATGTCTACATTCGTGAACAGATTTTGGCTCAAAATCTTCATCTTGTTGCATTATGTCAATAGCAACATTATAGGAAAATATGTTGTCAATCACAACATTATTTCGGTTCCATATCTTTCTCGTCGAGACATAATTCATTGAAATTTCATTGTTTTCAGAAGTTTGAATTTCCTCGGATATTTCATCATGTGTTATGACTTGGATTTTCTTTTGAGAGATTTCTTTCAATCCATGATCATCTTGATCATTTATTTCTTTTTTCTTTCGAGGATTTTTATCTTTAGAATCAATTGGTCTACCATGCTTCAAATGTGGTCTAGACTCATTTCCTTAACAATTTTTCCCGTCGAGATATCAACTCGAACTGGAGCATTAGCAGCTGGAATATGCGATTTAGTAATCCTTGAAAGATTAGTAAATGCATCTGACAGCTGATTCGCAGTGTTCTGCAAACAAATTATTTTTTTTAACTTCTTGCTCACATTGATTTGTTCGAGGATCCAGATGATAAATTTCAATCTATCTTTTTTCCCAACTGCTTATGTTCTCCCCCTAATGTTGGGTATACTGATTCATCAAAATGATAATAAGCAAATCTTGCCTTAAATAAATCTCCAGTCATAGGCTCCAAATATTTTATGATTGAAGGAGATTCATATCTAACACATATCCAACCTTCTTTGGGGCTCCATCTTTGTGCGTTGTGGTGGAGCAATCGAAACATATACCGCACATCCAAAAATTTTAAGATGGGAAATGTTTGTCTCTTGACCAAAAGCCAATTGTAATGGGGAGAATTCATGATAATTGATTGGCCTTATGCGCCAAGTGCTGCCGCATGCAAAATAGCATGCCCCTACATAGTCACAAACAACATTTTTCTCATTAGCAATGGTTTAGCTATCAATTGCAGATGTTTAATCAATGATTCTGCTAGACCGTTCTGTGTGTGAACATGCGCAACTGGATGTTCAACTGTTATCCCAGAAGACATACAATAATCATTAAATTCCTGAGATGTAAACTCACCAGCATTATCTAGACGAATTGTCTTTATTGTATAGTCCAGAAATTGTGCTTTTAATTTTATTATTTGAGCCAATAATCTCGCAAAAGCCATGTTGCGGTTGATAATAAGCACACATGTGACCATCTTGTAGAAGCATCTATCAAGACCATATAATATTTAAAGGGTCCACATGTAGGCTGAATTGGTCCACATATATCACCGTGTATACGTTCCTGAAACGCAGGGGATTCAATTCCAACCTTAACTATTGATGGTTTAATGATCAACTTTCCTTGAGAACAAGCAGCACAAGAGAATTTCTTTGATTGAAGGATATTTGGGCTCTTTAAGGTGTTCCAATATGAATTTTCAATTATTTTGCGCATCATATTAAATTCGGAATGACCCAAGCGGTCATGCCAAATGATAAAATCATTAAAATTAGTAAATCTTTTGTTTACTACGGCATGTGATTCGGTTGTACTTATACTTGTATAGTACAACCCAGAAGAAAGTGCACGTAATTTTTCATGCACAATTTTCTTCTCTACATTTAATTGTAGTAATATATAGGTATTCAACTTTTCCTTCATTAGCCGTCTCAACATTATAGACATTTTGGCGAATAACTTTGAAACTTAATAAGTTTCTTTGAGATTTACTACAGTATAATGCATTATCAATGGTCAATATTGTCCCTCCAGGTAGTAATAAGGTCGCTCTTCCAGAGCCCTCAATTAATTTTGTACTACTCGATATTGTGTTGACATATGCCATTTTCATAACTAAATTAGAAAATATTTCTTTTCTTTTAATATTTCATGCGTTGTAGCACTATCAAGAAGGCATACATCTCCATTACTCATCTTGAGTTCCAATTGACAACTGAAAATTTTATTTAATTTTCATTAAAATAAAAATACATCAAAAGAAGTACGAAACTAATAGAAATATAAATACTTCAACATGAAGAACATGATAACTAAAAAATACATAAGTAAAATATTAAGTAAAATAATAACAGACTTCATTCCCCAGCTAAAAGATCAAACATTAGTTTCGATCTCCAAAAAGTCATCAACTTCCATATGAATAATGTCACCAAGGCCTTATAAAACATCATCTTTTAAAGTCAAATTTGTTTCAACATCTTTATCATATTTTTGAGATGTTTTCGGCTTATTGTAACGACCCGCTAGGTCGTTTTGAGAATTAGGACTATTTTGACTCTTTCTGGAAAAAAAAAAAAAAAAATTTAAAGGGGGGGGTATTTTAACTATTGATAACTACAAGTACCTAGTTGATGAAACTTTTATTAAATAAGTAATATAGAGAATAGATTAGTGGGGTTTCACGGTTAACATACTCTTGTTCAGAAAATAAAAGGGGTGGAGGCAGAAACTTACTGTAAGCGACGAACGAGAGGAAAAACAATAAGAATTGCTCAGGTAAACGCAAGCAATTTTCATTCTTTCTCAATTCTGCATATCAAAATAGGTTGTCAGAGGGCATTAGATTGTTGTTATTATTTTATTCTTATGTTGTTATTTAAGGGTGCTTTTCTTTTCTTTTTTTTGTTTTTGTTTGTTTTCATGGGTGAGATGTAGTGTATAGTGAGTTGAGAATTTATTTATTATCACGGATTGGGATTTCTAGGGACGTTAGTATGGTTGTTAGGTGATATTCTAATAGAATCTTAATCGCTAGACGTATTGTGAAAATCTGGAAATTTGCAGAAAATCTGGAAATTTGATCTGCAAATTTCCCTCCCGTATAATTAATATTGCATAAGAATGATGGGGAAAGGTGTTGAGCCAATCATTGGGCAATGATTGCCAATGATTGGCATGTGACAA
>NC_028640.1:61564936-61569612 GCF_001406875.1 Solanum pennellii
CTATATAACTCCCGTCACTACTTCTTCGTTGTCGGTCAATGAGACATACTGGGTACACGTGGTTTCGTACTCATACTACGCTTGTTGCACTCTTTGTGGTGCAGATTCGATTCCGAGTAGGAGCACATCTCGTGGAGCAAATTGAGTCCGGCTTGAAGTTCTTGGAGTTGTGGTGAGCTGCTTGGCTGTTCCGTGGCCCACACCTCCCTCTATCTTTTACTTATTCTGTTATTCAGTATTCAGACAGGATATCCCTTATGTTAGATTTGCCTTTTTAGTTCAGACTTGCATCGTATTTTAGAAGCTCTTGTACTCATGACACCATTTCTTGGGTAGTACTTTTTTTCAGTTTTCCGCCTTCGTACTTATAAGAACTCAATGTTGGAGATTTGGAAATTGTTGTCTTTTCACTTCTTTGTTAGTTAAGTTTGTTAAAATATGTTGGTTGGCTTACCTATTGGTTGGGAATATAGGTCACGGGTTCGATTCTCCCTTGAGGCTGCGAGCCAATAAGAGGGGATTAAAAGAGCGAATGGCCGCCCATGGCAGAGACAATACCTGAGTATGTGGATCCCGAGGGGGTTGTCACACTTATCATCATCTTTAAGAGTCATATGTGACTCAGCTCGAGCATTGGAAGAGGAAGCACCACTTTTATTTCCTTTCCTTTTAAAGGAATTTTGGTAGAGCCTAACAAAATGCTCATGTGTGTGACATTCATTCTTTTGAATGACCTTTCATTCCATAACAATGACAATTACTTCTTGAGGGGTTATTTTGAGAATTCATCTCCCTTTTATTTTGACCACCACCTCAACGATTGGTGTATCACCTCTTATCTTTGCCACGTCCCCGTGCATTATTATTGCCCCAATGATCATCTCTTTTTACTTCAGATTGATCACGTGCTTCCACCACATTTGTTTTCGGTAATGGAGCAGCTCCAGTGGGACGAACTTCATGATTTTTCATTAAAAGAGCGTATGTTGCTCAGCCACCAAAAGACATGAAATCAGTTCAAAATATTTCTGAAAACCCTTTTCACGATATTGCTGCTGTAATATCACATTTGAGGCATGGAAAGTAGTAAATTTTTTTTTGCAACGTGTCCTCATCTTTTATAGTCTCCTCATGTAATTTCAACTGGGAGGTTATCCTGAATACAACAGAGTTGTATTCAATTACGATCTTAAAATCTTAAAACTGTTAATGCATCCACTCATAACGAACTCTTGGCAACACTGTTGCCTTTAGGTGGTCATATCTCCCCTTTAAATCAGTCCATAATTCAAGTGGATCTTTTACCGTCAGATATTCAATCTTCAAGCCCTCATCAAGATGATGACGAAGGAAAATCATTGTCTTCGCCTTATCTTGACTCGATGCTTCATTTCTCTGAGTAATGGTGGCATCAAGACCTTTAGCAGCTAAGTGAATCTCAACATCGAGTACTCATGAAAGATAATTATTTCCAGAAATATCTAATGTCACAAACACAAGTTTTGATAAATTCGACATAATGAGATTAAGAGAGAATATGTAAATTCAATAAAAATATTTATATAATACCTTTGCAAGTAGAAACTTTGTGCTGATAACGTATTATAAAGAAAGCTCAGTAATATAATATAATAATAAGAAGAAGACAAGCAGCATAACATGGAGGAGAGAACTTTTCTTATTCAAGTGTGTCTTCCAAATGGTGAGTGGTTCTCTATTTATATTGTTGAGATAACACTCCAACTCTAATTAATAAATACATAGTTATCTTGAAAAATTTTATCACCTTGAAAACACCTATACATGAATCTAATTAATAGTTGAATAAATCTAATTGATAATTCATATATACTATATAATGAATTTATAACAAAAATAATATTTTACTAATCAAAATAAAAATAAGTAAATAATTCATATGAAAAATTATCTACAGGCATATAATTAATAGGTACATTTAGTTGATGTAAAAAGCTTCACCCGATGAAAGCTGACATTCATGTTTGGTAAACATTAAATATGATAATATTCTTGTATTTTTATTGTTGTAATTATTTAGTGGTCCTTTAAATAGACATGGATGCATGAATTTGACAAGTGATGAAAATAGCCAAAAATAAATTAAATATGGATTATAAGAATCAAATTCTCATTCAATTTATACTCATGTTTTCATTCAAACTGTGATTAATGCTACCATTTAATGGCTTCTCATTCATTTTTAGCAGATAACACACACTCCCTCACTCCTTCGAATTTTTTTTAATTTCAATTTTTCACTAAGACATGTTTTTATATCATAAGATTAAAAAGTATTTTAATACATTTTATGTATTTTAATTTAAGATTATAAAATTTAAAAGTCATCTTTACTTTCTTAGCTTTCATATCAAATCAAAACAAATTGAACTTAGAGTGAGAGATTGATTCTTCATAACAGATTTTGTTTTTTTCTTTATGATATACGAAATATATGTATCAAATTTGAGTTTATTTTACATGACTGGGATTTAATACAATTTTTACATATAGTTAAAACATAATATTCAACTTCAAAATATCGCTTGATTACTCCATCTACTTTCAGAATGAACATTTTTTGCTTAAAATTCATAAAACTATCAAAAAATATTCCTTGTATATAATTTGCTTATTATACTATACCAAAAAGAAAAAGAAAGGAGAACACAAGAAGTTCAAGAAATACTTGTACCACTATACAACTTAAAAAGTTCTAACTTGTGTTTTTTGATTGATTTTAACTTATAAATATTTCTGAGTATTGATCAGCTTATAAAATTAATGAAACACTGTTTAATGAGTAATTTTTTGAAATAGCAAACATAAAAGACATTCTATAGTTATAGTTTTGTTATTTGTAATTCATAGTAAACATAGTTTCTTATGCATCTGATTTGTATAAATTACGGAGATTTGTATAAATTGGACGTCTTTGTCTATGAAAGTTGCGTTTGTATATGTATATGTTCTTTGTGTTAGGCTAGATGACGAATAAAATTAGGAGAGAGGTGAGCGAGAGAGGAGAAGGGTGAATTGTATATGTATATAGCTTAGATAATTGTATATATGTAATTACTATGTATATGTATCAATGATTATGTTTGTATATCTACATAAATTTGAGTTTATATACAATTGAATCGAATGAAAATATTTGTTTTTGTATATCAAATTTCTCCCTCGTTTTATACAAACACAAATTGTACATTGTATTCGTATAATTTTTGTTTGTATAAAGCGAGAGAGACAAAGGCAAAAGCGGGGTTAAGGAAGATTTGTATTAGTATAATTATAAATGTATAGGACGGAGAAACATGTATTTATATGTGTATATACCTTCTTTGTCGCTTTATACAAATACAAACACAATTTATATATTTGTGTTTGTTAAAAGAGAGAGAGGCAAGGGAGAGAATTGAAAATGGCGAGCGAGATTTTGGAGAGAGAGGCAAGAATGACAATATGTTTGCTATTAATTAAAATTAAATAAAATTATAGTAGAACATTCATTTCAAATTAATAATTTGTTATAATACATAATTTTCCCCGAACTTAATTAGCGGTCCAAAAAATATCAAATTGCCATTTTCTTCCTAGATGAGATAAATTTGGGCCATGGGATTGCGTTGGGCCTGCAATGTTCTAGGTTTAAGATTTTGGCTATTTCTTGCTCAATCTTCAATAATACGATTCGATCTGTTCATGCTTATTTGTTCATATTTATATGACTCATGTTTTTAGCAAGTTTAAAAGAGAATGATTTGACTTTAAAGTATTCATTTACCCTCAATAAAATGATTTATAGTTAAATAAAGATCTATCAATTATTTTAGACCATGAATTTCAAAAGTTGTTCTTTTTTCTTAAATTTTTTATCAAGTAAAATTACGTATCAATTGAAAAGTAAGAAATATAAATCATCTCATTCATTGAAAATAAATTAAAATAACTACTAATAATAAAGATAAAAAGTATATAAACTGATTAATTTTTCTTTTAAATATTTTAATATAATAGACATGTAAATATGGACGGACAAGTATACTATATTGAGGAGAAATGATTTATAAACTGAACCAACCTTATCTTTTTCTTCTTTATTTTTTTTACAAACATTTTTTTTTTCATTTTCCTTGAAATAAATTATTTTATTTTTAGTTTAGATAAAATAACCAAAAGTTTAATCTACTTCTTAGATTAAAGAATATAATATTACATGTTGTCTTTCGATTATTGACAAATTTTTGTTTTAGTTCTTATAATATACGATCAATTTATTCAATTTTTAGTTAATAAGTTGAATATATGTTATTAGTCTCTTTATGTAGAAAAATATTATAGTTGAACTACTTTTAAGTATATTATCGTTAAATATTGAAATAATATTACAAGGTTAACATATAATATGAGTAATTGAATAGTAGAACGGTTAATAATTCTAAAAATTTGTTAGAAGAAAACTAAAAAAACACATTTTAAATGATTAAAGATTAATATACTTAATTATATACCACAAAAAAACTAAATTTAGATATTTATTTATAACGAATCGACCAAAATCACTATAGCCCTACAATTAAAAGGAAATACAACATATTGATAGTAGGGACGAGTAGTGTCTAAGTATTCATTTGAGTCCCCTAGACAAAAAAATT
>NC_028640.1:61569981-61573043 GCF_001406875.1 Solanum pennellii
AACTTTGATTAAAATTGTTGTAACAATCTCAAATTTTGAGCAAAATCTATTACGTCTGCACTATCTGATAGTGTGTTCTAAAGCTACATAGGTGTCTACATGAACATCATAAATATTAGTACATCGTTATAAAGACACTTATATATTTTAAAAATACAATATTAGATAGTGTGAATAATAAATTCTACCTAAAATTTAAAATTATTATAATATTTTCAATTAAAATTTAAATATATTTCAGACATTTTATCGATTATAGAAAATATGATGACAATAATTCAGTTATAGAAATGACAAGATAAGTTAGGTGTGGAGGCAAAGACACAAGGGGCTACAGCTGCAAAGGGAGCCCACTTTTTTAAATTTTGTTTACATGCATTATATTATATAACAACTAATTTTTAGTGCTTACTGAAATTCATGGAAAAAGTGAAGTAATCAAACTGTCCATTTTTTTTCCAAAATATAATAATAAAAAAAGGACTGTTTTTGGCTGTATATTGGTTAAAAAAGTTAAAACCTAATGCATGCTTTATGATAAGTTATTTTTGACCTATATATGAAAAAAAAAAAATTACTTTGTATCATAGAAGCTAGTTTTCTAGCTCTCTTAGGCTCTTTTTTTATCAGTTTTCTTTTCCATATTTTGTTTATAACCATTTTTGAATTGGTTTTGTTTCCATATGTGACACATAATTCATCCTCCAAATTACTTTTTCCTATTCATAGACTAGTCATTCACCTATGTGTTTTCACATCATGAACAATTATTTGTGAGTGAATGAAAGGATATATAACATTTTTTATTTTAACCATTTAGGAATCATTTGATAGGAGGTACAAAAAATTTGTTTAACAGAATGTTTAATTGGTAAATGGTAATATTGGAATCTTATCTAATATTTCTTCGGCCAATAACACTTGTTCATTTTATGAAATCAATTGATAATTTTATATTTACTTTCTAATTTATTCTTACCATCAATTATAGTCGTTCTTTCTCTATTATATTTTTCAAAACATTGTATTTATGATATTCAAAGGGTGATATGGTAAAATTATTCTTCTATTTATAGTTTCTTAAAAAAATGTAAAGTCAATAGCAGACAGGCATTGTTAGACCGAGGGAATACGCTTTTGGTGTGATTTATTTAAAATAACGTCTAATCGTGTATTATATAATTCTTTAAAGAAATAAATATTTGCTTATAAAATACCTTCTACATTCTTTATATATTTTCGGAGATATTTATATCTTTAATCATTTAGTATATGTATTAACAACCTTCGATATTGTTAATATCGTGGCTTGATTTTTGGTTAAAGAAAAAGAGTTTTTTTTAAATAAAACCAAATATGAAAGAACAACTACTTAGCTAGAGATAGAAGTAATTTCCACTTTAAATATTTACCTCATAAATCATCTCAATTTTTACATCACCAATGCACAAATAAAGAATACATTTTCGTTTCAATTTATTTATTTAGTTTAACTTGCACAATCTTCTTTCATTTCAATTTGTTTGATTGATTTTGACTTGATACAGAGTTTAAAAAAATTAAAAAAACTTTTGAATCTTGTGTGATCTTAAACTATAAGAATATATAAAGTATATCAAATTACCATTAATTTTATAATGTTAAATATATCATCCGAAAAGTTAAAATAAAAAGTTATCAAAAAAATAAAAAGGTCGTACTTTAAAGAATTAAAAATAAAGACAAATAAATTAAAATTAAAGAGTGATTATCTTAAAAAGTTGTGTGAATCTATATAGCATTTGAAAGTCAAATATTTTAGGCACTTAAACTTATCTTTAGACTTCAACAACAAATTAGTTGTTATTTATGTTCAACAACTTTTTGATATGAAGTTATATTGTTTGTCTTTTACTCTTATTTCAAAAAAAAATAGTAGCAACATATTTATTTTATTTTTTAATATAGAAATTCACATATTAGGGAACACGTTAAGGTCCATACATTACCAAACAAATTGAAATAAAATTACTGTTACCACATAAATAATACAGTAATTAAGACTTTTTGATTTTTGGTTGTTTTGTCAAAATATTAGGCAATAAATAGGAGACCTAGTGTTGAATTTAGAAAGAGACAAAAAAAATTCCAAAAAGAAGAGACAAGAATATCGAATTTACTATAGTCTATCTATCCTGAATTATGTGAAGTTATTATATATATATATAATATATATATATATATATATATATATATATATAATATTTTAAATTTTTTATCCACCTTTAACGAAATATGAAGAATTCTATGATGGCTTCAAGTCATTAAGGAGTAAAAGAGACCTAACGAGAGGAGTACAAGAAATTTTGAAAATATCACTAATAAATAAGTAGTACACATGCTTAAGTTCAACCTGAAGTTGTATATTAAGTGCAAATATAAAATTGATATAAGTGTTAAAAACACATCTAAATTATTTTTTTTAATTTCATATCTAAATTATTGAAAGTCTGAGTTTCATACCTAAACTATTACTTTTTAGTTTGAGAAATACACCTCAGTGGTGTGTGTAATGCATTCTCTCTTTTATATGAATAAACTTTGTCACATGACATTCTACGTGGATAAAATTTTTTATCTAGATAAAAATTAAATAATAAAAAATTAATATTATTAATAATTAAAGATTACTATCCATATAAAAAATTAAATTATTTTTCTTATCTCACTCCACCACCTCCTCCACGTACCTCCCCCCTCCCCCGCGACAACCCCATCCTTTTTTTTAAAAAAAAATTATTTATAAAATATTTTTAAAAATTTCATATTTCATCCTCCCCTCTCCCCTCCTGTAACGACCTGTCTAGTCGCTTTAAGCAGCATATTTTATTTCTGGAAAAACTGTCTGAGTCGACGGAACCCACGACGGACCGTCATGGGCACGACGGACCGTCGAGGGGGTCTCGTTCCAAAACACTTAGAATTCTGAAATTTGGGTAATGAAATCGACTCTCTGAACTTCGTAACGGAATGGCAGGACGGACCGTCGTGGGCACGACGGACCGTCACAGACCCTTTAGTGG
>NC_028640.1:61581927-61615907 GCF_001406875.1 Solanum pennellii
TTTTAATTAATGAGTTTAAGTCTTCCGCATTACTTTCTGTTGATATTATATTGAAATGTTAGGGTTTAGATTGGTTGGTTCGCTCACATAGGAGGGTAAGTGTGGGTGCCAGTCGCGGCTCGGTTTTGGGTCGTGACACCTCCTCCGATAGAAATTGATATTATTTTATTTTAAAAAATCTACCCCATTATATTTAATTTTCCGCTCCTAATTCTTTTTTTTTACATTTTTCTTATTTTGTGTTAGATATGCACATACATATATTTTTAGAAAAAAATTCTATTAGTGTACTGAATATAACATAAATAACTAAAAAATATAAAAAGTCTTGTGGCGGGAAGTAAAAGATATTTATATCTAAACACTGGAAAAAAAAATTGAAAGCGGAGGGTTAAGTGGGATGGGTAGAATTATATTTTCAAGAAAATAAAATAATATCTAAATTAGTAATTGAGGGGGGGGGGGAGGAGATGAAGTAAAAAATGAAATATTTTTATAAAAGAAATTTAAACAAAATAAAAAACTTAAGAAAATTGTGTGAGGTAAGAAAAATATTTTACATTTCATTTTATAAAGAAAATATTTTTTTTTAGAATAGTTTTTTAATTTTTAACTTTAACTAATACTAATAATTTATTTATTTTTTGTCAAGGTTAAATTTTTTATCCATGTGAAGTTTGATGTTGAAATTCTTCAAAATAAAAGAGAGAGAGAGAGAGTATATTACACATACCATAATGAGAGTGGTATAAAAGAGACAAGTGTGTTTCTCAAACTAAAAAGTGATAGTTTAGGTATGAAGTTCAAACTTTCAATAGTTTAGGTATGAAACTAAAAAAAAAGATATACTTTAGATGTGTTTTTATCACTTATCTCCATAAAATTTTACAGATTTTGTCTCAATTTATATAACAGGCCAAAAATATAATGTCATTTTTCTCTATATGACTTGTTTTACACCATAAAACAACAATAACAAATTGATTGAAATCCCACAAGTGAGATTTGAACAGAATGTAGATTTTATCACTACTTCGCAGAGATAGAGGGATTGTTTCAGAAAAACAATTAATTTAAGTGCAATAAATCCCGATACAAAGAAAACGACAATGAAGAGAAATCGAAACATAATAAATTTCTTAAAAATCTTTTTTCTTTTTCCAAACATCACGTTCATTCAGACACCGTCAAATAATATATTTAGAATAAAAATGGATTAAGTAAAAGTGAGAAACTGAATTATGAAGTTTGATGTAACTTGTAATAAATGGTTATTTAGGTAGTGAGCTGCATACAGGCTGGGCTTTGTTGGTGGGATGCTATTAAAATCACAAACAGGCCTCTCCCGGCCCTGAAAAAAAGGACAATGAGTTTCAGTACATGTTCATGTAGGCCAAATACATATGCCCCCCACCCCCCTCCCACCTTTCGTTTACCTATTTTTTCTATTTCAAATTTCGAGACTTAAATAAGATTTTATTTGTTCGATACTTTTTAAGAATGGGAGTTTCATTTCAAAAAAAACTTAAATGATTCTATACAGGTATAAACAATTTCACTCTCGAAATGTGAATTAAGTCATATAAATTGAGACGAAGAGACTATTTGAAATTATTTGGTGGGCCCACTAAACTCTCTCATGTCACTTCTTCTCGTGTGGCATTCATTTTCATTCTCATCTTTATCTTTTGTACTTCCTCTCTTAAAAGAAATTATGGCCCACTATAATATAAGCACAAAATTAGTGCTACTAATTATTAATCTTTTTCATTAAACACTACTAATAATATCATCATTAGCTAAATGATCATTTATAATGAAGGTTTTTATATATCATATACTTCTCTTTTTGGCTTTTTCCCCATCTAATAACCCTACCACCTCTTTTCTTTTGTTCATTATTTTTGGCTGATTTATTTTCTAAAATTATTAACGGAAAAAGGCTAAAGATATATTTAAACTCTGTAAAATTAAGTAAATATATTTTTGTCAAATACTTTTGTACTATTATATATTTCGTCGTCAATTATTTGATTCATTTGCATGTTTTACGATTAAATGATTTATAAGCTAAAAATACTCGCTTAATATATTTTTTAAAGTACGTAAAATTGAATAAATATCATTGATGGCCCAATTAATATAAGCAAAACTTTAATTATAAGGTACTTTATTAATCACAACTAATAATATCATCATTAGCTAAATGATCATTTATAATGGAAGTTTTTTTTTTTTTTTAATTATCATATAGTAGTACTTTTCTTTTTGGCTTTATCCCCATTCTGAAAACCCTACCACCCCTTTTCTTATGTTCACAACTATTTTTTTCTTAAATTCAGCAAAAATAATTAATCAAACTAGTACTCAATTAAGTAGGGCCCAAATTACTTTCTATCTCAATCATATAATTATTTCTTCCTTTCTTATTTGGCTTTTTATTTCTTTTTTCCATTTTCCTCTCTCTAATAATTACATTTTTCTGTAGTTTTATTTTTGGTGATTGAGTTTGTGCACGTGTGATGTTGTTTTAAGTTTCATTTATTTCAATTTGGTAATAATGAGTGGTTTTTTGTTTGTTTAATTATTTGTTTCAGCATACATTTACTAAGTAATTTGTACTTGTATAGCGTATAATTTATTATTTAGTAAAGAAATTAAAACATTTTTTTAAAGAAAAAATAGAATAAAAATCGCACTACTAGAGCTAAGAGCCCAAAAAATTATATTAATAATAAAGTGACTTTATTTATCTGTCAAATTTTTTAATGATAATAATAACGAGCCTAATAAAAAATTACTTACTTCCTTCCTAGCCATATTATATGAGTACAATTAAAAAAAATTGTAATATATAAAAAAACAAATGTCTTTAATCAATAAAATTATTTTTTTCTTATAATTATGCTCAATTTTTTAAAAATGTATTATTTAATTAACACTCTAATAATTAAAATAGTAATGATGGAAGGGATAAAAAAAAATTCTGAAATATTATCTATTTTGAAAACAATTTAAGACAAAAGCATATGTTGTCAATTTCCTTTTTCAATCTATTATTATCATAGGAAATTACAATTTAATAATTTGAACAAAAAGTGTTTTTCGCTTTGTTCCTTATTTTGCAATATAACAGTCATTCTTCTTTGAATGTCTCTACTTCTATAAGTTTTTGTAAGGATTGTTATTATTTTGTCGTGGTTATTAATTTTTAATAGTTAAATTATTAATCTTTAATTATTATTTTTATTTAATAAGAAAATTGCAGGTTAAAATGTCTTTAAATAGAATCAATTAAGAAAAACTTTTGTCTCTATGATATAGATTAGAGTTATGTAGTATTTAATTCAATGTTAAAGAATAGTCTATAAGAAATTAATATTTCATGATTAGTTGAACAATTTTTTTATAATTAGAAAAACAAGTTATTTAAATTCAAGAAAATTATTTTTTCTATAGTAGAAAAAAAGTTTCATAAATAATATATCATGTCGATTGTCTCTCCTCTTCATCAATTACCCCGTGTAGACTGGGGTGGACTCACGTGTGTTTCAGGGTTCACCGAACCCCCTCAATAAAAAATTATGATGTATATATAAGGTGAGTTTTTTGTATTTATGTGAATATATATATTTTGAATCTCCTTAATGAAAAGGAAAAAGAGATAGCTCACCGACAGGTCTCTTCAAAATTAAGTGTGACGTTTAGGGTTTGAATCTCTAGGCTAGTGTTTACTTTTTAATTTTTTTAGTTTTAGTTTATTTTTAAGTTCCAGTTCCGCTTTTTATATTTTTTTTAAGTTTTTTTTTATATATAAAACATGCCAAAAGTGTGGCTTTAAACTCAAAAAAAATTCAACAGACCCATAACTTGAAAAAAAGTTTGACTTATTTACACGTTTATACTTTTATTTTTTGAAATCCTAAATGAAAATCATGAGTCCGTCACTGCATCAGCTTTAACCCATACCCTAACCACACTATCATTCCCCATCATAATATTTTATATTTATATATATATAAATATATCTTAGAAATGTTTTTCATCAAATATTTTTTTAATATTTAGGAAGTTACCTAATTTTTTTCTTGTTCTAATTTTTTTTTAAAAAAAAAATAATCATTTGAACAATAAAATAAGAATTTTTGGATTGTTTATCAACTAAATTGATTCCCCTATTACTAAGTTACACAAGTATGGTAACAATTAAATAAATTAAATTCGAGTCCTTGAGGTTCTGGAATCTCAAATTTAGCATTTTAAAGCAATAGAAGATGTTCAATGGTGTTATTTTTTTATTTTTTGGGATAATATATAACTATCTTTTCAATCTATATTTGAAATATGGACACATTTATATTATACTAAGATTCTATTATTCTCTGGACTTATTTTATTAATAATTTTCTATCCCCTTTTGGCTTATGTGACATTATCTTGTGGGTCCAATGCTGATTGACTTTTTTTTTAAGCTAATGCCACGTTGGCTGAAAAGGATAGAAAATTACTTATAATATAAGTCCAGGAGGTAATAAAATCTTAGTATAATATAACTGTGTCTCTAAAATTTTCAAGTATAGTTAAGAAGGTATTTGTGTATTTTTCCTATTTTTTTTTCAACGGTGTTATAGTTTTAAAATTTGGTTATATATTTTACAGTTTTATAGCAGTAATTGAAATTAATAACTCCCCTTCATGTTCATTCATACATTTTAAATAAATGCAAAAAGAAATTGTTTTTTCATAAAAGAAAACACGTAGTTTTGGCAATATTCAACCCATATATATAATAGTGACATTTTGGACTTTTGTCGGCGAAGAGGTGTTGAATTTCTTAATTGAATTCGAGTCATAAATATGATTTTTTTTTTATTAATAGTGTTATTCTTCAGATGAAATTATATTCGATATAAATATAAATTAATCAAATTTCAATATAATTTTTTTTAAAAAAAAAGAGAAAACACAAATACAACAACTTCTGAAAACTCTTTCCCTTTGAAATTGTGGGGCTAAGGGTATAAATATCCGTTTTTGGAATCATCATTTTAATTTCTATTTTTATTTTATAACTTTTTTTTTTAAGTTTACTTGTTTGGAGAATAATTTCATATGAACACAATTGAAAAATTGAAACGGTTTCTCTGTTTTACAAGATGAGAAAATAAAATAGCACATATGTTTCTCTTTTTAAACTTCAATTAAAAAATTATATTAAATATATTATTATCGACTTAAATCAAAAATACTTATTGAACACTTTCTTATTATTTTTTCCTTTTTAGAATTTGTTGACAAAGGCACGTGTAATTTAGGGTTGGTGGACCCTTCAACCCCAAGAAACAAAGAAAATTTGGAATTTCTTTCCCTATATTTACTAGTTTTTCAGTGACCCTGTTTTTTAATAAATGCTCTATTAAGTTCATATTATTTGCTTTTTATTTAATTTAAAATTAATGATATTTTATAAAATAATAATTATTAATTTTTAAGAAAATCTATCCTTATTTATTTACATATTTCGAAGTAGCTTCTCTCCAATTATATATTTTTATTATTTTTCCACACACATTTGATATGCATATCGTATTAATAATCACTATACTTATAATGGTTATCACTTAGAAAGATACGAATTTAATTAAGAAATGCATATGATTTTTTCTTGCATATTTTTTTTTAAATTTAAAAAAAAATTAATTTGATTTTTTTTATATTTAGTTTAATCTGATCATATTTTAATGTTATTCTCCTTTTAACCTCATTAACCTCTCTCTTCATTTATTCAATGAAAATACAACTACAATAATAATAATAAAAAAATTCAAAATATAACTATTATTTTGGATCAGCTATTCATAAATACAACAAACTAAAATAGACCAGACAAAATATATCAAAGACAAAAACATCAAATAATATGAATCAGAGATAGTAGTACTTTATTTTATTTATTTATTATGATAAATTTTAGAAAAATTATTACATTTTAATGTTATTTATATATTAAATAATTATATAAAATAATAATAATAACAACTAAATTTAGAAAATTCAAATATTACTCGTATAAAATATACTCTCTTCGTTTAAAAAAGAATGACGTCTTTTCTTTTTTGGTTTGTTTAAAAAAGAACAATCTTTTTCTTTTTTTTAACAACTTTTCATGTGGTATATTTAGGACCACAAAATTAAAAGACAATTTTATATATTTGACATAACTTTAATTTAAGACGATATAATCAAAAAATTTCTTTATTTTGTTAAACTCCATATCAAATCAAATTAAATTATTTTTTATAAAACGAAAAGAGTATAAATCAACACGATGAAATAATATAAAACATAGGATAACAAAGAAATGAACAAAGGAATGGGTTGAATTAATGTGAACACTCAAGTAGCACATCAAAAAATTCAAAGCTACTCACTTGGGAATTGTTCTGTGGGCCACGTAATACTTCTTCAGTCCAATAATAATTATTCACTATATTATTATAAGATTTTAATTTATTAATTTTATAAAATTAATAAATAATTTTACAATTAATGCTAATAACCAGGAAATTTTAATTAACTACAATATCATTTTTTAAAAAAGTAAATTGATTTTCTTTTTAGTTAAAATGTATTAAAATTAAAATGTTGAAAATTTTCTAAAAGGTAAAATAAAATAGGTAAAATTCCATTTCGGTCAAATTTTCTGACCAAAAGAATTTTGCAGAGCGAGGTGAGATTAAGGCCATGCAAGTCGGGGCGTGTGGGGCGGATTGAAGCGGGTATGTTTTTAAAACTAATGTGAGGCGGGATGAGTTGTGGATGTACATGATTTTAATTTTTAACTATTTACATTTTATAAGAATGATAGAACATTATTTATTAAAATAATTTCTTTAAATCTACAAAAATATTCAAGATAGTAAATGAAAATAGTTCAATAAAAATAATAAAAAATTCTTACGTGTTTTTCAATTGATCTGTAAAAAACAAAATTTTAAGTCACTATCCAATTAAATTAATACAACTTAATGAAAAATAAATTTATCATGACTTTTTTTAGTATCAAACTTAACTAGAAAAGAAATATTAAAAAAAAATTGTACGAAGCATATTCATGCGAGGCAGGTTAAAAATGAAGAAAGTTATTATGCGGGAGGGGGCAGATTAAAAATTTTGCGGGTTAAGCTCAACCACCCTCACCTCATTGCCATCCCTAAAATCAATAACTTGAAAAATGTAATAGCACTATATAAAAAATGAAGCGGCAATTAATTAACGACAATAAACTTAATTGTCACTAAATATGATTTTTAGCGACAATTAACACTCTTTCTATATGTCCATACATCATTTAGCGACATTGAATACAATATCGATAAATAACACTCTTTATTAGTATTTATATTTATTGCCGCTAAAATATATTTTTATTGTGTAATATAAGAAAATAACTGTAATTAGAGATAAAAATAAATTAAAAACTAAATATAAAATTGTGTATTAATCTTATAAAATGAATAAATATTATTAGATATTTTAAAATAGTACGGTAGAAAAATATTATTAAATAGAGGAGATATTTAATTGAATGAAAAAAGCAGGATATTAAAGTAGTAAGAGAAATAAAAAAAGACAAGACGAGAAAGGAGAGTGTGCGAGACATAAAAACTAAGATGGAAAAAAGTGAGGGTAAAAAGAAAAAGGGAAGAGTGATATTAATTGAAATCTAAGAAGAATCTAAGGAAATGGACAGTTTTTTAAAAATAAAATATAGGTGACATAACTCACTTTTTTTATAATAAAAAAACTTTAAAAAGTAAATATCCAAAATAACTGTAAAAACTAATCAAACAAGCCTTTCTTTAGAACTATAGAGTGGACCCTATGAAATGTACTATCTATATTACCCTTTCCTTTTTCTTTTTCCACTTTCTTTTAATGTGTCCTAACTTTAGTATTCCATGCGTGCAAATTCTAGTATTGGCATTCATCCTCAAATTCCAAAAAGTAATAGAATGATGAAGACTTTGAGAGATATCTTTGTGGAGGCGTGAATTTATTTACGATCAACAGATATAGTGTCGTGGATGAAGTTATTATTTTTTTATTTAAAAGTTTTGAATTTGAGTTTTGGATATGAACTTTTTTTGGTAGGGAGCGTTGATAAAGTCCTATGTGACGCAAATTTGATTTAGCCTGCCTCAAATGCGAGTACTTACTATCAAATGGAAAATTAAAAGAAAATATGTATATCTATATTCATTTGAAATTTCAAATTGAGTTCTTGAAATGAAAAGTAATTTTTGTTAATGTGTTTTAAAGTCAACCAAAATTTAAGTTGATCAAATCAATAGATTTTGAATACCAGCTGATCAAATAAAAATAGATATATGAAAATGATGACTTGATGTTGTTGTTTATATTTCGTCCATGTTGGTATCCTCAGCTTAAAATTATTTGTGACGTGAGGTTTAGGAAATAAAGATTTTTTCTAAATATTGTGATTTTAAATTAACGATATGTAGAATATATCAAAGTATCCTTTAATCTTATAATTTTAAACATGTCTCGAATAAAGTTAGAATTAAATAGTTATTAGAAAGGAAAAATACATTTTTTAAAACAAACTAAAAAAAATAAGGTGAACATAATAGAGAAAGCACTATTTAATTGATCACAAGTTATATCAAATATGCAAATCTGATTTGTAATGTTCATTTGTTCACAAGTTCTATGGCAGTTTTTGTATTTTATAACTATAATAGTATTTCCGCCACTAATTTTAGTCAGTCTATAATGCCTATTAATTCATAGTGTTTGTACTGATACTATACATGTACTTCCTTTTTGAGTGCACACTACGATCCAGAGATGTCTACCAAACCTTGCATATAGTTGAGTTTGCTCTAGATCTCAGGGTGAGCTACTTTCTTTCGAGCTTCGAGCTGAATAACAAATCTTCTTATTTTCTTATATATTTTTTTTCAAGTCATTAAGACTTCTTATTTATTAGTTATTACCATTCTTATACTTATTAGTTAGATGTTTTAGTATGGTGACTTTCAAATTCTAAATTAAAATAGTCATATTTTTGCTTATTTATTTATTTGTTTAAGATCCAGATTTTACTATGGTGCCAGTACAATATTTCAGACCTCTAACCACCTTAGAAAAGTGTGGCCTAAACTATGAAAAAGTATGGCCTTTGATAAAAGATCACACTTTTTGATTTTAGGCCACGCTTTTTCGGGGATGACCGAAAGAAGTGTTACCCTAGAGTTTAGTAAAAACTTTTCACGTGTTGCCTTATCAGCAACACTTAAAAGCGTACCCTAAAATATAAAAAGGCCGCACTTTTTCAACTACGCTTAGAAGTGTTGCCTTATAAGCTACACTTAAAAGCGTAGCCTAACTTTTGCGGTTACGATTAAAAGTGTTGCCTAATCAGTTACACTTAAAAGCGTAGCCTAAAAGGCAAAAAAGGCTACACTTTTGCAGCTTTGCTTAAAAGTGTTACCTTATCAACTACACTTAAAAGCGTAGCTGAAAAGAAAAAAAGACCACGCTTTGCAGCTACGCTTAAAAGTGTGCCTTACCAGCTACACTTTCAAGTGTGACCCTTTCTTCCATATTGCCCACAATTTGAAAGTGTTGCCTTTTCTATCTTATGTATGACAACATTTTGAAATGTAGTCCTAACCTATATGCATATCTTTCAATTTACACTCCTTTGGCTACACTTCTAAGTGTGCTAATATTATTTTGGCTATAAAATATTTATATGCCACAATTTCTAATTAGAAACATCATTATTGTTTTGCAATAAATAATCTCAAGCATCAAATTAGCTCATAACTAGTTTAAATGTACAAATTTGCAATAAACTTCAAAAGATAGCTTGTGTACATACACATACTTATAAAGAAATATTCTAAATATATGTATACACGTGAATAGTTCAAAAAGTATTCAACCTTTTGCAATAGTTCAAAAACTCTTCATTAATCATCCACTTTCACTTCAATGGATCAAATTAACTTGTGGTGATACTTCAAATTTGAGCACCTCTATTCCCCTATACACATTTAAAATGAAATATAATTAACAATCAAAACAAACCAACAAATCAGATTGCAACAATTTATATCAGTTAACTTTAAGAAAACACCAATAATTTACTATAATAAGAGCTAAGAATGCAACAGTTTGTATCACTGCACATTCAACACCAATACTTACTCTACACATTCACGTCTTTTCCCAGAGTTTTCAACATTTCAAAACACCATGGTGTATAAAATGACGGCAATCCAAATCATACATGAAACAACAAGAATTGTGCAGTATATGACTCACTGCTTTTGTCACATCCGGGAAGCACCCCTAGAAGCAACATGGCGTACTTGACCTCTCGGAGGTCCTATACAAGCCCATAGTTATCATTCATCGTTGTGGAAAATTTAAAACTATCTTAGCACATCATATGCTAGAACAACACTTTTATTATATATAAAATATTGCCATCCTAGACTCAACATCATAAGAGTACTTTAGGTACACGACCCTTATAACATAATACATAAGTACAATATTAAGGAACTTTATGATAAACCATAAGTAGGGAATCCTTGGAACTTAAGGACCCTTTCCTTGAGCTTAGGAATCACAAATCAAGCTCCCCATCACTTAAAGACATACCTTAAGCATTCATAACCTACACTTTGTATAAAAAGTAGAGAAGAATGAGGTTAATACAAGAATGCACTAAGTATGACAACCATGCAAAAACATGCATTTAAAAGGGATATTTTCTTGAAATCATACTTCATGCCTTTTTGTGAAAATCTTCATAAAACATTTATACAATAGCATTTATTCATTCACATACTTCATATAGACATCATATAAAATCACATATAGGATTTAAGCCACACTTGAGGTCACTTTACAGTAAGCTCCTTTCACTTTACAGTGAACTATTTTCCTTTTACAGTGAAGTTCTTCTTTTAACTCATTAACCTCCCAAGTAACTCTCTAGTGATACTTGGTTTAATGCATCACCTTAAGGCCACATGGACACCATACATACAACTACACAAGTCATCACATATCATTATAGAATTATAGCACATTACAAGTCACATTCAAGTCAAGACCATAAGGCATTACAGTGAACTTTACTTATTATTCACATATACCAATTTCACTTCACATAGAACATTCTAAGATCTTACTCATAATCCCAATCTAAGTCTACTAGTGCAATATACATGTGAATCCCCATAACCTTACATATACTTAGTAAACCTATCATGAGACCACAAGCCTTAACACTTTATTTCATACATCAACTAGGCCATATAGACAACTTCTAATTGCCAACAAGACCTTCATCATATAGTCATTAATACCAACATTGTACATATGAGAACAAGAGCACATTATATGACTCATACCATGAACATCTTCATAACAAGTAGAAAAATACTACCATGCCATGCATAAAGACATAACCATAATCATACACCTTAGAACACCTTCCTAGAACTCCCTAAGGAGCCACTTGTGCAATGTCTAGGTGGTTTCATTACTTCCACCTATCCTAAGTAACATCCCTTAGGTCATCCTAGTTAGGGTCTTAGTCTTTTACTTCCATTGTCCATTTTACTTTAGGGAAACTATAGCTTTAACCGACACTAAGACCATGGGTGCTAAACATGAAATTTGATGTTGTAGAGCCTTACACCAATGGAAGGTGTTCTTACCTAGCCAAAGTAGAACATCAACACATGCTAGGATACTAAGTGAGATCACCTGCTAGATCCTATGTGGCAAGCATAGCTATGAAACTTGGTGGTCATCATGGAAACATTAACTCTATGCCCTTGGGCTATGAGGCTATCCACCTCATGAGGATTATGGTGACCTACCTTCCTTCAATGAGAAGGGACACCCCTCAATTCTAGTTCACTCGGTGCTAAGCTAAGTTCCTTTTATTAAAAGCATTTATTACATTACTTTTTAAAACATAGGCTTTAGGAGATTCACTCCCCATATTCTTAGCTCATAGTTTATAGATGAGAAGTCCTTTCATCAACCTATATCATGTGAGAAAATCTTTCACATGGACATAGCATATTTAAACACCTATCTAGTTTAGGATACTCTTGAGAACACCTTTCAAGAGCCCCTATATTGACTAGATCATCATAGATGGGTGTATGTACACTTACATGTGAGCAAACCTTTCACATAACACATAAATGTCACACATGGTCATATATCAATGCACCAGTCCATAGGTATAACTATATGAGAAATCCTTTCATATAAACACACCAAGACACTATGCACATTTCCATTTCATCATATCATATACTTAAAATTATAGCATATAAGACATATTCATAGCTTGTCTATACATTCATTTTCATGTACATAGAAGCCAAGCCTAAGAACTATCCAATCAAGGTACACATGTGCAATGCATAGGCAAGGTCCCATACCCTTGCCCATACTAGTACACCTATCAAGTCATCCTAGTTAAGGAATACATAACATACTTCACATACATTTACCTTACATGCATAGTAGTAGACATCTAGTGAATATGATAATACCTTTCATTAGACACTATGAACCTTTATTACATTGTAAGCATGCATAGTATGTGAGTGTGTGTGTACATAGGTCAACATGATCACATAATGGCTATCAACAACACATTGAAAAAGCCACCCTTTTAGGACCATATTACACTTTCAAGCATAGACCACACAACACAATTTAGCATAAGAGACAAGACAATTTTCACATTATATTCAAGACTCCTAACCTTAGCTATTCACATATTTACATAGGGGTACACAGGTAAGGAGCATTAACCATTTATACTCAACTAAGGCAACACCTAATCAAACCCCGACATAGTCATACATGCATACACAATGGCCATACAACCTAGATCACAACTAGAATAGGAAACTAGGCATGAGGCTTCACATTGGGTGATCACCAAAACACATTCATAATATAATTTGCCTTCAAGGCCATGATCACATTACATATATATTGACAATAAAGTAAACACCGCCACCATAAGTGAACCATACCATACAATGCCATACATGGCTTCATCAACAATATTATAGAGAAGTAAAAGAGTAGAGCATTCTTACCAATCCTTTAGCATTTGGTAATCATTGACCATTACTACTCTTTCATCAAGTATTCAAGTATAGGGAAGTAGCTAAAGTACAATATTCATATATGAATTCATGCATAAGCTACTACAAGACTATGTTACAACCGGTACGATACATCACCAACATACTAGAAGGTAGAAGGACATAGGCCATTAACCAATTTCACTTACATGGATCATAAATCATATTTCATAAATAGTATCAATATAGGTCAGTAGCTAAATATACACTTAACATAACGAAATCATGTTTAAATCCCTACAAGATCAAGATATCAGATAGGCACTAAATTATCAATTCAATAGAGAGTAGAGAAAATAGGCAATGCTACTAACTCCCTAAAGCCTTGATCATCAACCATATTTTAAAAATAATGTACATGTTAGGAAGTAGATAAATAGATCATTACTCAAAAGGAATCATGCTTCATCTAACCTAAAATCGAGATCACATCACTACATAGTATTATCAATCGATAGACTAGAAGAACCTAGATCAATTCATGCCAATTCTTCTTTAATTTGATCATACAATATTCATATCCATAATTCAACCGTGATATTAACCTAAAGCAGTACCTACAATAATCTTAACATGATCGAATTCCACATTCATACATTATAAAAGCAATGTTACAGTGAATACATTGAGACAAAGGCTAGTTATGTTCAAATCTTCATGAATCGATCCACATAGATAATTAATCAAAAATTCACCATCAATATACATAATAAACAATAGACATAAGAAATTCAACATAATAGAATCACAATTCAACTAATAACAAGCCATGATCACAAAGTCCATGCAAGGGCTAAATCGAGTTTGCAAAAGGGACATGGGTTCACAATGCAATTGAATTGAATTTCAGGTTAAAACCAATACATTATCATTAATTAATCACGATTAAGCCTTTGAAAACTTTTTGATAAAGAACCCATGGCTAGATTGAAAGATTGAAAGTTTCATCATGAAATCTCTTCAAAGACTTTGAAGAGGACTCTCCAGATGGAGGATTAACTAGAGATGAAGGATCACCATACCTTAATGTGTAAGAAAACCTCTAAATATTGATGAAGAATCCATAGAAATCCAAGATCCAAGCTTTTCTTGAGCTTCACCTTCAATGGAGGTTCTAGAGAGAATATTTTTGGAGGGAAAAAATCTAATTTGTGTAGAAGGGATTACCGTCGTTGGTGACTGCAGCTCCTTCTTGGTGGCTTCATCTCCTGAGGTTAAGTTTCAACCTACGCCCCTAGTCGACGGGGCGTCGCTGGACTGACGATGCGTCAATTGAGCTCGTCGATTGACTCTGCCAAGGCAGTGTCTCGACAACATTTGGGTCCTACTTGAGAGCCTCTTGCGGGGGCCCTTGAGGAGTCGTATCCGGACGTTTCAAACGTGAATATAAACCTTGACATTTTGAAGACCTTCCATGCAAGTTTCACCCAGAATGAACACGTAAAACACATCCAAACATGCAAGGCACACTCAATACACACATGAACGTCTCAAGGGCTAACTTTCGAACGTCTTGAACATTCTCTGACGTTTGACCTCCAAACCTCATGAAACTCAATACACTGCTTATAAACATCGTTTTCAATCATATAAGGACCTCATAAGCTCATGACGCACACATAATCACATAAAAACATATAAGGCCCCTTAGGTGACTAGTCATCGAACGTCTTGGTCGTCCCTTGACATTTGACATCCAAATGGCTTCAAATCACCCAAGCATACTTTAAAATACTGTATTAACATGTTAACAAGATTATAGGCACAAGTGAGGCTCTAGACAGCCTAACTCATTTTGGGGGTCTTACAATGAAATAACAGACAGTCATGAAACATATAACATAACAGGTCAACAATCATACTGAAACAAATTTGGAAAATAATTTTGTAAGTTAGAACCTAGAAACTGAAGATGAGATTTTATGCACTTAGACAGAGAAAATAGAAATTCTTGTAAATTTAATGCTTCTTTGACGATGGAATCTTTGTGTTTTCGTTGAGTGGAAAGATGATGGCGTCCTATGAGTAGACAAAATGGGTGATTGAAAATGACTTCACATGTTCCTGAGAAGTGTGGTGGCGTGTACAATAGAGACATCCTAGAAGATCAATGACGAAGGAGCACAATCTTTTCGTTGAATCCACGAAGGGAGTGGAATTGAGATATAAAAATGGGAATGTGTTGTTGCTATATATATACAGAGAGGAAAAACATCTTATTGCATCTCAATTCCACACCCTTTGTGAATTCTAAGAAACGATCATGCTCTCTCGACACTGATATTCTAGGATTTCTCTGTTGCACATGCCACCACTCTTCTCTGGCAACTGTGTCATCAATTTTGATTTCCCCTTTATTCTGCCCATAGGACAACATCAGCTTGCCATCCAACTACAAACGACATTTTCCAGCGACCAAGAAGCGAACAAATTTGGACGGAACTATTCTTTTTTCTCCATTGAAGTGCATATGATCAAGAGTACTAGAGCATTTTTCAATGGAGAAGAAAAAATAATTGCCAGTACAATTTATAAACAAAGCAATAACAATCACGATTTGAGTATAGTTAATGTGGATCCAAATCGAATAACTGCCACTACATTTATAAACAAAGCATTAGCAAATCAGGAGTACCAGGGCATTTTTCAAAGAGAATTCAACCTTTACCTATGAGAGAATCTATAAGTAGATTGAAGCTGCCATTATGAATTATCAAAAAATCAACGAGAATATCAATGAGGGATTGAAGCTCTATGTAACCCTTCAGGAGGCGACCACTAACGTCAAACAACAATGTAGTGATTTTGTGTTACAAGAAACATGTAGTGAAGAAAAATGATGTAATATGTAAAGAGGTAGATTTCCGGTCTCAGAGAAATGACAAGAAACATGTAGTGTAGAAACATGTTTGGATATACTCAAACTTGTCCTCCTTATAGTTCTCCACAAACGCCTTACCATTTCCTAGGTCAAGGTTCAGGACCACGTAAAATGTGAAACTTTTTCTAATAGAAGTACAAGATGGGACAAAGCTGTGTTATCAACTATTTCCAGAATTTCCATCACTATATAAACTGATCCTATAACATGTACACTGATTCTATACCTGCACACATAATATCCTAACAAGGAAGTTGTAGCCACAACTACACACACAAATCAGCCACAACTACACATACAAATTAACTATAATGATCTTGTTAGCAGGATCAACCAACAACCAAGAAGAACAAGAAAACTATCTTCACAATTTGATACTTCAATAAAGAACAGAGAAAGAGAAAAGCCTTAAAGAACCAAAAAAAAAATACCTTTTGAAGAATTGGATCATGGGTTCACCTTGAAGAATTTGGAATATTGTGGCCTCTTCAAGGTTGTGCGCTACTTGCATCAACAGGTAAAACAAGGTTAGATCCAACAACCCTTGGTATATCTTGAACATTCAATCCAGGGTTGTTTTGTAACAATTGACTAAAAAAATGTCGCATTTCATCTCTCATTTCATTTATTTTTTCATTCATTTCTTCCTTCAGAGAACTGATTTCATTAGCATGTTTTTGTTTGATCTTGTTAATTTCCTCATCTTCTTTCAGAGAACTTGTTTTCACTGATCTATCATAACACCTAAGTCGTCCACACTGCTCTTTTAAAAACACTGCCGTAAAGGCATCATTAGTTGTTTCTTCGGAATTTTGACGATTCTTAAGTTCAACCTATTGAATAAAATTGACATTCATAGTTAACAGTAAGAACTATTTACTTTACGCAATTTATGATTCATTTGTTACCTTTTTTCCGAGCAAACTGTTCCTGTAATAGAAATCAAGAACTACAAAAATTTAACAACTTTTCCCAGCAAAGAATTCAAAATAAAACATGTTTAATATATCCTCGTACTTGCACAAGAAGAAGAAGAAGAAGAAGAATAGGAAGATGACAAACTTAAAAAAATAAAATGGACTCACACTGTCCACAATATACAAATTTTAATTCTAAATCAAATTCACCAATAATCGTCTTTAAAAAACTTACTATTGCAGCTTCGCTATCGGGCTGGATTTTCTTTTCCGTCTTTGTACGAGTTGTGATAAACATTTCAGTCTGTGATAGTTTCTCTTTATTTTATTTTGCTACACGCTACCAATTATATAGAAATTTTAAAAAAATAACATGTTCTAATTAAATATGAAAAAAGGAAATTCATATGCCTGATAAGTATTACCAATGCCACGCGTACTCTTGCAAAATTATTCGGTTCCATTCGATGCCTCCACTTATGTTGTTTCCTACTTTTAGATTTCACCTCAAATATTGTATGTAATTAACTAAAAAAGATTTTTGAATTGATAAATAAATAAGAAAACGGATATGATGCAAATATGTCAAAGAGTAGAAATGCACTATTTTAGCTTTACTTGAACAGTTCGGTGTTGTCAATACTCGATCAACTGGCGGAATTGAACTTCTGGAATGTCATCGGGATGTTTTGATAGCATATCCTCAACAGTACTATTTTTATCAAAATATCTCTCTTTAATCACATGTGTGTGTTGCCTCTTAGCATCACGAAGAGCAGTCATCACCCACTTCTTTCCTTCTATTGGGATTAGGAATTTGGACTATGCAAAATAAATATATTTAGCTTCATTAGTAAAAACAAACAATAAAATATGTAATCTCAAAATTGATTGTTCTTACATTGATATATTCTCACATGCTTTTTCAAATATCTTTTGGCACCGCATGCCAAGTAATGTACATCAAGTTGATGAATCTAGGATTCCTTGCAATTGTTCCAATAAGATTGGTTAATTCCGACATTATCTTACCAATTGGACCAACTACTTGTCCTTTATCAAATGCCACCTCCTCTCTTTCTTCCGAATTTCTGCTTCGATAAACCTAGATTGATGTAACAACCAAGAGATAAGAAATTTCTTTTATAATGAGTAATAAATCGTACAAGATTTAAAAGATACCTTTTGCACTACAATCAATATCATCTTCCTCGTCTATAGCACACTCATCCTTGTCGATTTCTTCTTAATCCTCTAGATCATCCAATCCTTTATTATGTTTATGAATAGAATGAAGAGTATGCATACACTCGACATCCGCTTATGTGTGGTTAACCTATTTTCTTTCATCACCTATGACTATCCCTTATTGTATTAAAAACTAATCAATATTAGTAGCTGGTATGACTGACTTCTTCTTTACCTGTTTTATGTTTGGTAGATCATGATCAACATCATCTTCTTTGTGTTGTTTTCTCAGAAACTGATCAACAGTAGTGTCCGGTAGGACCAACTTCCTCTTTACCTGTTTGTAGCTTAGTAGATCCTGATTATCATGTTGTTTCTGTTCATTACCTAATGTTGTTCCAGTCACATGTACAAAAGCAGTAACACCTTACTTGGACGACGTTTGCACATTACATCCAACAACAAAAAAAGGGCAACAAAATATAAAAGTTAAATCACCCAAAAAAAGAAAATAACAAACTAGCTACATAGATTTGGAATGCACACACCACCATCTTGATGTTGTTGTTCCTTCCATATGCTTCCAGTAAAGAAAAGTTACATTTTACTTTATCTCAATTAATATAAGTCATTCGTCTTGAACAAACTAGAAGGAGACTCAATTAACTTTAAGAAAACAGATCAATTCATATCAACTAAGAAACTGATACAAATTAGCAGCTCGTTATTTTAGTTGCAACAACTCACAACACTCTTGGTCTCACAAATAAGGAAAATTTATAGGTAAATAGATGTACCACTCTTAGAGCGAGGAACTCAGGACAGAGAAGAAACCAGGAGCGACTTCAAACTGTAGAGTTCAGTGTTCTGCCTCTAATACCCAGTGCCTGAAAATAAAAAGAAACAAATAAGAATATAAATAACAAACATCCAAATAAAAAATATTCAGCTAGGCGTACATGTTCCTTAGTAATTTAATAATCAGACAAGAAGCCAACATAAATTACTTGACCAAACAACAATTTGGCGCATAAAAAAAAGGTAACAAAATACTTAAACATTGAAGTGATCTAACCTTCAATTCCACATATTAGATATCTTAAAGTGATTTTAAAAAAAAAACAATTAAATTACAAAAACAATAAGCGACCACTACATGCTCATCACAAAAATAATGAAACTTATGGTGCGTCATGTTCAAACTCTTCTTCATACTCATCTTCAAGCTCATCTTCATACTCATCTCCATACTCATTTTGAGACTCGTATTCAAACTCATCTTCAAACTCATCTACAAACTCATCTTCAAACTTCTCTTTATACTCGACTTCAAGTTCTTGAGTAAAAAAATATTTTGAAGACACATAAATAATTGTTTCTGGTACATCAATCCTTGTTAACAACACCATTATCTTTTGGTATAGATGGTCCCATCAAATGTTCAGATGGCTCGTTGTCATAACTTTGTGAGAGATTAGATTTTACTTCATCACCCATGTTAAACGAATCTCTCGCAACAGTCTTCATAACATAATGTTTATCTTGATCATATGGATCTTGCACATAAAAGCATTGGTGTACTTGAGATCCAAGCACAAAAGGCTCTTCATGAGAGCATCTCTTGTTAAAATAGACATAAGTAAGACCATAAGCATCATTTTCAACCTCATACCAATTGCACTTAAATAGAACAACCTTAAAATGACCATAGTAGTCTAATTCAACAATATCAACTATTCTGCCATGATAAATCAAATCTGCAGCAATCGGATTTTTTATCCTTTGAGCTTGAAAAGCTTGTAGTTGAGGCAACTACTGTAACACCACTATTTTGTGTTTTACGCCTTGTATCATGCTGCCTAACATGGAACTTATATCCATTGATTAGATACCCACAATATCTTTTTGCAACAGAATTTGGTCCTCTAGACAATTGTTTTAGCAAATCAGGCACATCCTGTTGCAAAACACGAATTTCAAACCATTGAGAGAAGTTTTAACAATGATTCTTGGTCTTGATACATTTAGATCTTCGTGAACCTGACTGAGTAACTTGTCATCTAAATTATTGGATCAGCCTTCTTTGCTCCTAAAAGAACTCCTTTGTTAGGAAACAAACTCAAAGTTTTTGAATCACTTGAGTCACATTCATCATTATTTCGGGCTAATATGTTAAATCTGGTATGCACACCCCTATGATGATATTTAGAGAATAAATTCATAAAATCTATTCTCACTCGTGTCTCTGCTATGCAACCTTCTGGATAATGTCTGCTGCGAATGTATGATTTGAATGTACCCATTTATCTTTTGGTGAAATACATCCATCGATTTTGAACAGGACCTCTTAATCTCACTTCATTTGCCAAATGAATAGGCAAATGAATCATTTTATCAAAAAATGAAGGAGGAAAAATTCACTCCAACTAATTTATTGTTTCTATGATCGCTACGTCTAAGCAATCCAGTTCCTCCAATGTGATTACTTTTTGACACGAACGACGGAAGAAGGAACTAAGATGAATCAAAGGAATAGTCACATGATCAGGAAGAATGCTTTTGATTGGTATTGGAAGCAAGTAATGTAACATGAAATGGGTTTTGTAATTAGACAATTTTCTTTCATCCATGTGCACACACCTAGATATATTGGAGGCACTACCATCAGGTAGCTTGGCTGTCTTTAAAAATCCACAAAAAATGGATTTCTCTCAATTTGTCATTGAGAAGCGCGCCTTTTTGTAAACATTGTTCTCTTACTATCTTCAGTATCTTTTGGATGAAGGTTCTGTATGATTCTCATATCTTTCAAATCATATCGGGCTTTTGCATGATCCTTTGTTTTGCCAGAAATATTCAAAAGAGTTCCAAGAATGCTATCAACTATGTTCTTCTCTATGTGCATTACATCGAGGTTATGACGTAACAAATTATGCTGCAAATAAGGTAATTCAAAAAAAATTGACCTTTTTTTTCATGGGCCATCATTTGATCTCTTTCTCTTCTTTCTGTACACATTTTCAAAATCCTGTAAGCTTTTAAGCAAATTAGTTCCCTTTATAAAGGGTGGAGGAGGCCTGAATTCAGTTTTATCATTGAAAGATCTTTTATTAGACCTCCACGGATGATCCATGGGTAGAAAAACACGATGATCCATATAAAACATTTTTCGACTATGTTTAAGATAGCGAGAATTAGTGTCATAGTTACAACAAGGGCAAACAAACTTTCCTTTTGTACTCCAACCAGATAACATAGCATATGTAGGAAAGTCATTGATAGTCCACATAAGAGCTGCCCGCATTTGAAAAGTTTGATTTCTTGAAGCATCATATGTTTCAACCCAAAAATCCCACAATAATTTTAACTCATCTATCAATGGTTGTAAGTAAATATCAATGTCATTTCCAGGTGATCACGGCCCAGGTATAAGTAAAGAAAGTATAGAATATTCAGATTTCATGCATATCCAAGGCGGCAAATTATACACCATCAACATAACTGGCCATGTGCTATGTGATATACTCATGGTTCGAAATGGATTGAACCCATCACTTGACAAACCAAGTCTCACATTAGGACAATCTAGTGCAAAATATGGATGCAATCTATCAAAATCTTTCCATGCTAGACCATCAGTAGGATGCCTTAACTTTCCATCTTTGGAACGCTCCTCTTTATGTCACCTCAAAGAATCTGCTGTCTTTGAGCACATAAATAGCCTTTTGAGTCTAAGAATTAATGGAAAGTGTCTCAAAGTCTTTGCTGAAACTCGATGTTATGTTTTCGAAGGCTCAAGCTCACTATTAACTTCAGAAGATCTAATATATCGTGAATCTCCACAAGTATGACAAAATTCATCATCCTTATGATCATTCCTGAACAACATGCAATCATTGGGACATGTATCAATTTTCTCATAATCAAGACCAAGATTCTTAACCATAGACTTGGTTTTATTGTAAGACGGAGGAATATTCAACTCGAGAATCACCCCTTTTAATAACAATAAAAGAGAAGTGAATGATTCATTCATCCATCCATGTAGACACTTCAACAAATATAAATGAAGTATGAATGATAATTTAGAGAATCATGTAGTACAACCAGGATATAATTCTTGGCTTGCCTCTTCAACTAAGTTATAGAATTTTTTGGCATCTTCATTTGGACCATCATAAACTCCTTCAGCATGTATAACATTTCTAAATTGATCATTCAACAACACATCAATATCATCACTCGAGCAATCCATATCATCGTCAACATTAAAATTGATATCACATTCCCCATGATTGATCCATCTAGTATAGCCTTTAACAAATCCATAGGCTATTATATGATCATAGACTACATTCCTTTGAGTCCAACGAATATTACAACATTTTGCACATGGACACTAAATCTCCTCCCCTTGAGGATCTCCATAGGAGTAAGCGAAATCTAGGAATGATTCAACGCCATCAATATACTCTTTGCTATACCTTGCGAACTCCATCCAATCCTTGGATGGGATATTTGAATTCCTAGAAGAATATATCAATATTTAATATTTTGGTAACAGTCATTAAATCATTTACTACTTCACAAATAAATTTTAAAGTTCATGAGTAAGTTATCAGAACCAGGTGTTATCAAATGATAAAAGTTTCATACCTAGTCATGGTACTTGTGCTAGTCGAAATCAAACCTTGAATCCTCCACAAATATTTCCGAATGTTGATTATACTACCAAGGAAAAATAAGTAAAATTAATAGGATAGACAGAATCAAGAAAGAAATTAAATTAGTAGAATAGACTCAATTAAATGAACTAATCAAGATTAAGAAATTCTATTGAGAAGTAGGTTCAAGTTGTTTAGCTAGCTCCTCTCACAATTTATTTCTTGATTTTTTCAAATTTTGAATTTTTTTTATCGGGAAATGACTTAGGTCAAGGATATAGCTATGTTTGCAGGTAGTCTCATATTCTCCTCTATAGTTTCTAGTCTTTAAGTGTCAAAATCAGAAAATTATGGTTGAAAATATTTCATTCGAGGACATTTTTAAGAAACAAACATAATTATGTTTAAGTAAATATGTTTGAAATACATATTTCAATGTAATGGACCTAGATTAAATGGAGAGAACTAGCAACAACAACAGACTCATCACACAGGTATAACTACTAATTCTACAGTCCCTACTTCTAATAATTTCATTGATCTTTCTATGCAGGATCAACCAACAATTAAGAAGGAGCCGAAAAGCAGAATTCAATAAATAAGGATACAATGGATACACAAATATATAATAAGTCAACCACTGATAGCATGTTGAGCATGAGAACACTCACATTGACCATAGTCTAGAACATACATCCCCTGCCACCACCCTCAGCACCACATTCAGAAGAAACAACAAGTTCGAGAGAGGTCTTAGGTTAATACTACAAGTCAGGATCAGAAACTTTCCCTGCATTTTAAAGATTTTGCCTCAAACTTAAATGTGGCTGAACCAACTTTGCCCACTACTCCTATGAAAAGGCTGAGACTGGGGTTGGGACTACTAAGTATCAAATCCAAGGTATCAACAACCTGTTTTGGAAAGCTAACAAAATATCCTATCAAACTAGTGGCTCGTGCTAAAAATGCAAAACTTTCAACTGCTGGTAGAGCAAAGGAATAAACAGAGAGAAAGAGTGAGATCGGATCGCATTGCAGGCTAACTACTAAGTATATCACTGCATACAAATTGGAGAACTTAATGCTGAAGAAATGAAAGTGAATATTGATAGTTATTGCTACAGAATCACTTCACTCAACATGTTTAAGAAAATATTGGCTATGTGACCAATATCCCCTACTAAACCACACTACATCAAGGGTTTAGTTTTAAAAATAATCATAAAATTTTAAAATAGTACTAAAAAAGTTGCAAAAACTATTTTGTCATAGGCAACGCTATGCGACTCGTCTCACAGCAGTACCTACACTCAACCCCACAGCATCCCAAAAACCTTTTTCCTGAACCACTTCAATATTTTCTTCAATATTGCAACTTTTAGGTCCATCCACATTCAAAGTTCAAAGTAGTAAAACAATAGGGAAAAAAGTACAACTACAACCCAAAATCACTAGAGTCCTCCTTCAACACAATACAACACTCATACAACTAAAATAAAGTACATACTCTAGCTGCAAGACTCAGGCAATTCATGAGGCACATCCAACAACCATTGAAATAGTTACTCCTAGACAAACTACAAAACAAGGACATATCCTCAATCACTTAAATTTACAAAGTTGCAAGACATAGAACAAGTTGTGATGCTAAAAATGAACCTTAAAGAGGTTCAATGAAAATTAAAACAAGCTATTAACGAATAGAAGGGGCATAAAAAAAGTTGAATGCACTATGTACAGGATACTTGCTGATTCAAATGCTTCCAAGTAGTAATTCAATATATCTCATCTATTGAATATGCATAGGAGTCACTTCGGTGATCACGATCTTCGCGCTTTCTTCCCGTACTTTGAAATTTTAGTTGTAACTCGTGATTTGTTTCATTTCAACAACTCCAAAGTAATCAACTCCTTCTAAGCACAAAACAAATATTAGTAGAAAATAAAAAAGAACCCCGACTGCAGAATATGAACTCATAAAATCTAATGGTGTTGATGACACACAGAGAAAACAGATATAAAACCCCAACATAATTTAAATGAAAGAAAATGGACTCATAAAATTGATCAATTTTTTCCACCATGTACTTCAACAATCAGACATTGTAGTTAATTCAATATGCAGTCAAACAATAACTTTCTGACCCTTCAAGCCCACCTTCTTCACAATAACATAACAAGTATACCCAAATTGGCCTCAACCCACTTCTTCCCCAATTTCATACTCACTCACAAATTGCTTAGAAAATCCAAAACTCAGTGTACAGTTAAGACTCATAAGAACTGTTCATCTAACAATCTCATGTTCTCTAGATTCATCTGAACTGTTCATTAAACAGAGTGAGTCTACTTTTAATGAAATATATATACTAGATTTTTTTTGGACAGTACTTTAAACTTCCAAGAGCAAGATCAGGAAGAGAAACAACAAAATAAAACTTTGAACGACAAGTAGGGGAATAACAACTATGAATACAAATTCTCGGATCTTTAAAGCAATATTACATCAGACCCACGAAAGTAACTAATTAAGAAACACATCTCATATTGAATCAACATCAACTCAAAGATAAATAAAATAAAAAGAAACAAACTCATCAGAACAACTTTCAAACAGTCACAATATCACTCTCAAAATAAAAGCAGAGGCGAAAAAAGTACTATGAGGAAAATAAGATTACCTTTCATCGGACAGTAAACTGGAAAGGAAAGAGCAGGGAGACGATCTTCACCGCGAAACTCGAACACTAATGACAGATGAGAATTCCGGCATAATCTCACACTTGAACAAAGCTTGGGAAAACTAATCTGCGAAACGAACTATAAAATGAACTTGGAAGGAAAAACTGGACGATGAGGTATATGCAACTTGGATAATGAAAATAAAGCTTACCTATAGAAAGAGACTTTCAAAACAGCCAATCAAATGATTAAAACGATCAATAACAAACATGATTTATGTATTCAAAACGGCAGTAAACTTCAGGGTAGTAAGTAACATACTTCAGTCATTGTATTTGAAATATTGGCAGAGTTATTCTACTTTCTTGATAATCTTATAATAGTGAACTTGTCGAAGGATCAGTTCAATGTTGATAGGCCATATATCTGGGACCTAAAGTAACCTTAGCAGTGACCACATGAAAATATTAATGGCCTACACTTGAGTTCTTCAAGACTACCAAAAATCTCCAAATGCTAAGCAACTGAAGATGTTGACATGAGTTTGTTACACATGTTAACAAGTAGGTCAGTTAGTGTAGCTAGTATATAAGCTTGTACTTTCACATTCATTTCCATTTCAGGTGATAACATCTAACTATGACAATTGTTGTGAACATGAGTCCCACAGTTTCAAGAAGTTCAGCTGAAGCATATATAGTATATGAGTTTAGCTTCAATTACTGCCCAAGTTGTTTGGGTTAAAAATTTGATCAAATAAAGGAAAGAAAGATAAGTGCATAAATATCACCAAAACTGATTGTGTAATATGAAAATGAACATTGATTAGGATATTTATTTCTTAGAACATCATGCTTTACCTAGGCATCTCCATTAGATGCAACACATGCATGCTGGGATTTTAAAATTTTGTACTTTATAATATTGATTATGTGCTTATTCGAATTCAGTCTAGAAGATGACGTCTAGTCACTCTAAGCATCAGGCTCAGGTGTTTCTTTTTTATGTAGATGTTTCCTCCACGCGATTGGCTCTGTCCAAATTGCACATACAAATTTTTTAACACCGGCAATACTATCACAGAGAAAGGTGAGGGAGCTGTAAATGAGTTTCTCTAGTGCAGACACTGTGAGAAAAAATGTAAAGTTGTTTTGCTTTTGGAGGTTTAGTTGCTTTACATCTTCTATAATTGAGTTGAATTATTGAACTTTCATTTTGCAGATCATAAATCATGCAGTCTGTATATGAATGTTATATCATCTAGTTCTAATAATTCATTTGTATCGTTTTGCGGGCAGAATGCCAAGAGGTATTTCTATTATTCTGTTTGTGAGTTCTCCTGTATGATGGCATATTAAGAATCACTAAAAATTATCAATCTTCATTGTTCACTATTTTTCGATTGTTGTCCTGTTGCAAATTCTAATGGAGTTAACTGTCATTTACCTTCATATTAAGCAAATAGCATTTGGCATAAAGTCCATCCATGTGTTGAAAAATGCAGTCAAAGCTGAGAATCACAATTATGAAACTAATTGCATAGATAAAAAAAAAAAGAATAAAGGAAGAAATGGATTGAAAAAACTTCAAGGACTATAAAACTGATCCAACTAAAAGGTTGTGGTCTTTAAAAGATCTGCTTGCCAAATATGATGCAGATACAACCAAAAAAGATGAAATTTTGGACTTCAACCCTGAAATAATATAAGAATCATTTCTTCTTGACACACTGTTTTCAATGAACCACCTATCATTTAATTAGCCTCAGCACTGTAATGTGCATATTTGTGATATGAAGTTTGATATCATGGATTGTAAATTCTAGTAGCTATCTTTTAAAGGAGTCTGTATCTGTAACCTTCTATTTTTTAGTCATCTAAGTTCTTATATGATTGTTGCGGCATGTAAATTTTGAGTTTCTAATTTGCTTGAGCCAAAGATACCTCGTGGTACCAATTCTACATGTGACACAAGTTAAGGGACATTCCAAGAGAAAGATCAGGAAAAGAAACAACATAACAAAACTTTGAATGACAAGTAGGGGAATAAAAACTATGAATACAAACTCTCGAATCTTTAAAGCGATATTACATCAAACAGTCACAATATCACTCTTAAAATAGAAAGATAGGCGTAAAGAGTACTATAAGGAAAACGACAGTACCTTTTTGCGGGCACCGAACTGGAAAGGAAAGAGCAGGGAAACGATCTTCACCGCGAAACTCGAACACTAACGACAAATGAAAATTCTGGGAAAATCTCAGACCCGAACAAATCTTGGGAAAATTGATCTGCGAAACAAATTAGAAAATGTGATACTCTTATCGACACTAAACTCTTCTTGCCTTGAATGTGCATCTATATATATATATTAACTATAATCTTCAAATTCTCTAAATGTTTTTTCTCAAATAAATCTCAACTTTTTCCCAACCCCCAACAATGAAAAAGAGGTTTATATAGGAAGGCTAATACGAACCACACTCCCAAAAATCAACTAATGAAGCTATAATACTAGCCACACTCCCAAAAATCGTATAAGAAAACAAGAATCCAAACCTAAAGCTAAAACTTAGACTTTCAAAATAGAAGTTCTTACCTGATAAACCCTATTCCAACAAAAGCAGTCTGAAATCCTTTTCTTCGGTGAGAAATTGGAGAGAAAAGCTTCACAGAGAGACTATTTAACTTCATTTCATCATCTTGCCGACAACCCCAAAGTATCCAATTCCTTCTAAACACAAAACAAAGAAACAACCACTTCAGCTAACAGGAAGACAATTTGAGTACTTACACTTGATGAAATAGGCATCAGAAAAGAGAATCGGACTTGTAGTTCCAGAAATCATTAACGGAGAGACGACTTGAACTGTCAGTGACTTCAAATCTTCAACTCTTCAGCTCAGTTCTTCGATAACTTCAACTCTTCAGGGTGTTGTTCTCACAAATCGCAGAAGAGAATCCGTTCTCAGCTCTCTTCACTTCTCTTCACCAGCTGTTCATTATCTCTTTCGTTGTTCAATGAAAGAGCGTTGTTCAGTGATAGAGGAAAGTTTCAAAGTGGAAAGTGAAGTCAAAAAGGAAAGCTGAAAAATATAATGTTTATGATTTATTAATGTTTTTTTTTTTTGGCCAATAAAAATGGAAGGGAGAGTTAAAAATATTTGAGGGAATATAAAACTTTAGTGAAAAATTTTAGGGTAACACTTATAAGGTGTTGTTTTTTCAATTATAAAAATAGGACATTTTAGAAGTGTGGTCATATCTGTAAATAGGTGTTGCCTATTATATTATATTGTAACAACACTTATAAAGTGTAGCTTATACCATTAAAGAGTACACTTTTGAAGTGTTGTCAATATTATTGTAGCTAAAAGTAAAAAATTTTGGCTACAGTTTAAAAGCGTAGCCAAAAATATTTTAGGCAACACTTTACAAACGTAGTCCAAATTTAATGTGGCCGTAGGCCTAAAATGTTGTAGTGTGTGCTTTCACTTTTTAACTGAATTTAGATGTTGCATAATTTAGAATGTTAGGAATTGGCTCGCCTATCGGAGAATTGGTATAGGTGATAATCACAACGATTTGAGATCGTGATTAAATAACTAATATATGGCAACAAATGTAGAAATCAAACATTTTTCACTTAATCTTTTACTAAATCATTACAAATTTTATAACCTGAAGCGATAAAGAAAAATCAACATTACCTTTTATATAAACAAAATTCAATAAACTCTAGCGACGAAACACGTAAATATCGTTAAATCCATAGCTAATTTTATATCAGAGGAAATCAGCTTCACAATTTTTCTTTTCTCAATTTCAAATTCACACTACAACAAAATGACCATTAGCGGCATTTAATTTTTAATTGTCGCTAAATATGTAATTTTTAGCGGCAATTGTCACTTTTTGTATATGTTCCTAAAGCCTTTAGTGATATTGGTTCTAATGACATTTAACTAATGCGGATAAAACTTTAACACTCTTTATTAGTGTCAATATTTAATACCGCTAAAAGTTATTTTTATTGTAATATGCTTGTTATCTCCTTTCTCTATTTCATAAAAATTTTCTTTCAGCTTCAAATTTACATTTCTTAATTTCTACGCGGAAGGCGTAAATGAATAGTGATTAAGAGTCACATATTCAATTGATTTTTCATTTTAAATATAGAATTTTGTTTAATAAATAGGAACTGGCCTATAGTAAATAGTTCCACAAAGCCTCCAATCCATAAACTAGTCCAAAGTTTATTAAAACTTGCAACTAGTTTGGAATTGTATTTTACTAACATCTTATAAATAGTTTGTTATTTCTGCATAAATAATTCTTGTATAACTATCACATTGGTTGTAATTCACTAGTAAAAATGTCACCTTAATCGAAGGTCTCGGGTTTGAGTCTTGGAAATTAAGAAATCCTGTTAGAAGCTCGAATGAGCCGCACAATTTAAATTTAGTCGGAGCTTTAATGTGAACTTCAGACACCGGATCAAAAAAAAAAAAATCTTATATAATTAATACATACATAAAATAAATAATACATAGATATATTCATTACAATTTTTTATTTTCAAAAAACCACTTGTAAGTTATAGTATTGGTCTTCACTTGTAAGACATTTTTGACCAATATTCACCTAATTGAAAACGTTATTCTTTACGTTTCCAAGTTAGCCTAACTTCGAATTTTGACTCTTTTTTTTTTTTTGTGTGTCTTTTGATTTGTTAGTTTTACAACAAATTAAATCTAGAGATAACTCATATGGACTTTACATAAATTAGAATTAAAAGATTATTATTTCCTTTTATTTTTATGTAAGATTTGTACAAAATATGTACTTATTTGTTTATCTTAAAACAATTATCATTTACATAAATAAAATACATATAGCAGATATCAATAAATATTTTATTATAATATCAAGTTTAATCAATCATTAATAAGTTTTCTTAAATTCAATGGGGGACCTAACATAGAGGCTTGTGGATTTCAAATATCTACTATTTTTGACCGGATTCAATACATTACTTAAAAAATATATATATAAATATTAATTTGCTATTATAATTAAATTCTTTTTTCAACTTTTTTAGAATTTTTTTCGACAACTATTTATAAATTTTAATCTGTCACTTTAATATAGGAGATAAAGAAATTATACGTCAAAATTCAACGAATCAAAAACTTTTGCTCTTCTCAACATTTTTTATTTTTTACTAAAAAAAAGAAATAATTGGAGAAAGTTCTATTAGCCATCATTAATGTGCAATCAACTTCTTTATTAGTATGATTTTTTTTTTGGTAGAAGATTATTTAATATGGATGAGCTCTATAGGGGTATGATAATAAAATTTCAACCTTTTTGTCACTTTGGTACTTTAAATCAAATACCTTAATAAATCAATTTTAATGTTCATCCCTTTTGTTGAATGGACAAGTATTTTTATTTTTTCCTAATCAAATAAATGATTTTAAGTCATTTAGGAACTTCATGCTAGTACCTAGTGGCCATGTCCAAGTACAAAAAATTAATTTCTTGATGTAAACAAATAAATTTGGGCATTCATTTGCCTTTTTGTTTCTCTATTTGAAATGATTGTTATTCCAAAACTTTATCATTATAAACTATATAAATGCCATACTTTCATTATAGTATTTGTTTTTTGCATATGTACTTCTTTGCCTTTTAGATTATAATTATTTTAATTTGCTTTTTCTACAACTTAGCATTAAGGTTCAGAATCTGATTTTTTTAATTAAAAATTAAAAAAATATTTATTATTCCAACATAATCTTTAGTAATATATTTTTTTCCATTTTCATAAATAAAAACATAAGGTAAGATCTCGATGATTTTAATTTCATAATTATTCCCGACTATCCTCAAAATACCTTAATTTATTTTTCATTGGGTCATTGAAATACAAATAGAGGTGGAAGTTGCCTTATTGGGTATGATTTAACCTAGAATGTCTTCTTTCTTTTTTCCTTTTCTTAAAATATGGGAAACAATAATAATAAATTCAATACAATTTTATTGTATATAAACTTATTCATACATTTGAAAAAATTGAAAAATTGTATCGGAAAGACCCTTGATCGAAAAAATAGTGAAAAATAGACATTAACAACAAATCGAGAGACTAAAAATAAGGGAGATTTTTGTAAAAAAAATTGTTGCTAAATATTTATAAAATATGTTAAACATATAACTATTTATATCTTTTTTTTTCTTTTTTGAAAGGTAATTCGACACAGGAAGGGCAAAATAGGAAAATAATAGATAAAAAGGGCTTTATTAGAACAATGACATGTCCATGAGTATATGTTCGCACGTGTGGGCTGATTTTGGCTGTTTCTTTACCGCTTTCGTACTTTCAAAATGACAAAAATAGCCCCCACATGAATAACGACATGATTAGTTTAAAAATACAAATAAAAAAAAATTGTTAACTTTTTTATTTTTATTTATTCGATTTCATTCACATTAGCTACTTTACTACTTATTACCAAACAAGAATTATAATGGACCACATATCCTCAAAAATGGTTAAAAAAAAATTACGTGCACACCTTTATATTTTTATTGAGTAATAAATGAAAGATATTTATAAATTACTTAATCATAATTAAGTGGTATATTTTTTCTATCTTTATTTGTGAATTTTATAATTAGTCTTTAAAAATTAATACAAACATTATATATGAGGAAATACATTTTTAAATTAGAAGGTGTTTAATTATGTTTATAAACTGATCAAGCTAACTTATACAAATATTTTTTATTATCTACATATTTGGCAAACACTAAAGTATATAAGCTAAAATCGACCAAACAAGTACACTATTTTATCAACACATTTTTTTTTGTTACCGGACACATTAATTATTTATCATTGTAGTTTTGATACTTTTATAGAATTACGTAATTTTATAAAATTAATTTCAACACTTCAAAGTATTTATCAACATATAATACTTATCAACTATTTATTATTGAGACTATTAATGCTTTTTTCTTTTTTTTGTTAATTGTTGTTCATTAAGTAAAAGTTATGAAGAAAAAAAAAAGTTATCACTTCAATAGGTTTAATATTATATTTTTTGAGAATTTAGATTGTAGATNTTTATTATTGAGACTATTAATGCTTTTTTCTTTTTTTTGTTAATTGTTGTTCATTAAGTAAAAGTTATGAAGAAAAAAAAAAGTTATCACTTCAATAGGTTTAATATTATATTTTTTGAGAATTTAGATTGTAGATTTCCTATTTTCCTTTTCATAATAATAGGTTTTCTTTTCTACTTTATTTTCTTCTTTCTCCTTTTAAAGTTAGATTGATCACGTTGGAAAGCTATCAAAATATAAATTAATTATGAGTACACAAATTCCAACTCACAAAAAAATGTGTGGAAAAAATAATAATCATGAATATAAACCCCCCAAGCAAGATTGTGGAAAATTCCATTTCAATTCACATTAACTCCATTGCAATTATTGCTCAAAGGAAAAAGAATGGAAATTCACAATATTTTTCCTTGTAACTCCTAAATAAATGAATAAATAAAATCAACTTATTTTTTTAGTTTATACTTTATTGTATGGGGTAAAATCCACACTTGACAAACTGATAAATTAGACTATGATACATAGTTGAATTCATTTCAGATGATTGTTAGTATTTGCTTTGCTTCGAAAAAATTCAGAAAAATGATCGAATCGATCTATAATATGTGGTTAAATCTAGTTAGCAAAATGATCGTCTTTTTTTATAGCGATCTGAAAGAATGCTGAAATCGTATTTTTCAACGTGACTTAAATCCTAAAACCATAGTCCCCAATGCAGCTTGAATTAGTATTGACTCGATACTACCGCACATCATGTAACCAGATAAATTGTCTTTTTAATTAAATTTTTCTTAAAAGGCAAGCAAGAAAATATGCATTTGTAACAAATTTTAAAGTTATTTAAAAAAAACTGTAATAAATAATAAATATGAATAAAATATAATTTTATTGATTAAACAATGTTGGCACAAATCTGTTTGTTTCATGATTAGAGAATCATAAATAACGTATTTTTAAACTTCCCCTATAATGTAATTGATCGCTAGCAACATCAGACGATGGCTTCGACAAAGGCAATGTTTAATGTCGTATCTCTTAGGGATCGTTTGGTAGACTGCATTAGAAGAAATAGTTCATGGATTATGTAAGGTATTATTTAGTACTATGTTTTGTAGGAATTTGAACCTATGTATAACTAATCGATAGATTAGTTATACCTCCAATATGGTATTATAGGATGTATTACTAATACCTTCCATTTGGAGGTATTAGCTCTAATACCATGGGGACTATTCTAGGTAAAGACAAAAATACCCCTCAAATCCTTTTAATATTTTATTTATTTTTT
>NC_028640.1:61625907-61637045 GCF_001406875.1 Solanum pennellii
CCCCCACCCCCACCCCCATATACCCCAGAGATTAGAGTGTGCTCTCAAAATTTCAACTATACATACCCTTCTTACCTTCCTAACTCTGCCTTTTGACTCTCTTCACATTCTACTATTCTTCTCCCTTTCTCTATTTGTCTGTTAAAAACTTATCTTTCTTTTGAGAAAAATATGGAACCCCATCAAGAACTCAAGCTATAGATTCAAGAAATCACCATTTAAGCTATAAAGTTTCAATCTTTGAAGATGAAAGCTCACAAAACTGTGTTTAACCAACACCCTTTAAGCTTAAACAAGCTTTTCTTTGTTCTTCTTCTTATCTTTTTTCTTCCACCAGCTTCACCAGCAGCTTCTGTTAATGGTCTTTATAAAGACTCCCAACAGCTTCTTTCCTTTAAAGCTGCACTCCCACCAACCCCAACTCTGCTTCAGAACTGGTTGTCATCTACTGACCCTTGTAGTTTCACTGGTGTTTCATGCAAGAATTCTAGAGTTTCTTCGATAGATCTCAGTAACACTTTTTTAAGTGTGGATTTCAGTTTGGTCACTTCTTATTTGCTTCCCCTTTCTAATTTGGAGTCTTTAGTGTTAAAGAATGCTAATCTTAGTGGTTCTTTAACTTCTGCTGCAAAATCCCAATGTGGGGTTACTTTAGGCTCCATAGATCTAGCTGAAAACACAATTTCAGGACCTATTTCTGATATCTCTAGCTTTGGTGTTTGTTCAAACCTTAAGTCTCTTAATCTTTCTAAGAATTTCTTGGACCCTCCTGGTAAAGAAATGCTTAAAGGTGCAACCTTTAGCCTCCAAGTTCTTGATCTTTCTTACAATAATATCTCAGGGTTTAACTTGTTTCCATGGGTTTCATCTATGGGGTTTGTTGAACTTGAGTTCTTTTCTCTCAAGGGTAACAAGCTAGCTGGAAGTATTCCTGAATTAGACTTCAAGAATTTGTCATATTTGGATCTTTCTGCAAATAATTTCTCAACTGTTTTTCCTTCATTCAAAGATTGCTCCAATTTGCAGCACTTGGATTTGTCATCCAACAAGTTTTATGGTGATATTGGTTCTTCACTTTCTTCATGTGGGAAGCTCAGTTTTCTCAACCTTACCAATAACCAGTTTGTAGGTTTGGTCCCTAAGCTACCAAGTGAAAGCCTACAGTATTTGTACTTAAGAGGGAATGATTTTCAGGGTGTGTACCCAAACCAACTTGCTGATTTGTGCAAAACTGTGGTGGAATTGGACTTGTCATACAATAATTTCTCAGGTATGGTTCCTGAGAGCCTTGGTGAATGTTCAAGTTTGGAACTTGTTGATATCTCCAACAATAATTTCTCTGGTAAGTTGCCTGTTGATACTCTCTTGAAGTTGAGTAATATTAAGACTATGGTCTTATCATTCAACAAATTTGTTGGTGGTTTGCCTGATTCTTTCTCTAATTTACTGAAATTGGAGACTTTGGATATGAGTTCTAATAATCTCACAGGGGTTATTCCATCTGGGATTTGCAAAGATCCTATGAATAACTTGAAAGTGTTGTACCTTCAGAATAACTTGTTTAAAGGCCCTATACCTGACAGTCTAAGCAACTGTTCACAGCTGGTGTCACTTGATCTTAGCTTTAATTACTTGACTGGGAGTATACCATCTAGTTTGGGGTCATTGTCAAAGCTAAAGGATCTCATCCTTTGGTTGAATCAGCTTTCAGGGGAAATCCCACAGGAGTTGATGTACTTGCAGGCTTTAGAGAATCTGATTCTTGATTTTAATGACTTAACTGGACCAATACCTGCAAGTCTTAGCAACTGTACCAAGTTGAATTGGATTTCATTGTCAAATAACCAATTGAGTGGTGAGATACCGGCTTCTCTTGGTCGTTTGTCAAATCTAGCTATTCTTAAGCTTGGAAACAACTCAATCTCAGGGAATATACCTGCTGAATTGGGTAATTGTCAGAGCTTGATATGGTTGGATCTCAATACTAATTTCCTGAATGGATCCATTCCGCCGCCTTTGTTCAAGCAATCTGGCAATATTGCAGTGGCATTACTGACCGGGAAGCGGTATGTGTATATCAAGAATGATGGGAGTAAGGAGTGCCATGGAGCAGGGAATTTGCTGGAGTTTGGAGGGATTAGACAGGAACAGCTGGATAGAATCTCAACAAGGCATCCTTGCAATTTCACAAGAGTTTATAGAGGTATCACTCAGCCAACATTTAACCACAATGGCTCTATGATATTTCTTGATTTATCTTATAATAAGTTGGAAGGTAGTATCCCAAAGGAATTAGGGGCAATGTACTATCTGTCTATATTGAATTTGGGGCATAATGATCTGTCTGGTATGATTCCTCAACAACTTGGAGGCTTGAAGAATGTTGCGATTCTTGATTTGTCATATAATAGGTTCAATGGCACGATTCCGAATTCCCTCACCAGTCTTACATTGCTTGGAGAGATTGACCTGTCAAACAATAATCTCAGTGGAATGATTCCTGAATCTGCACCATTTGACACATTCCCTGATTATAGGTTTGCGAATAATTCCCTCTGTGGGTATCCTCTCCCCATACCTTGTAGCTCGGGGCCGAAATCGGATGCAAATCAGCATCAGAAGTCTCACCGCAGACAAGCATCATTGGCAGGGAGTGTGGCCATGGGTTTGTTATTTTCCCTCTTTTGTATCTTTGGTTTGATTATTGTTGCCATAGAGACGAAGAAGAGGAGGAAGAAGAAGGAGGCTGCTCTTGAAGCTTATATGGATGGTCATTCACATTCTGCAACTGCCAACAGTGCCTGGAAGTTTACGAGCGCTCGTGAGGCGTTAAGCATCAACCTTGCAGCATTTGAGAAGCCTCTCAGGAAGCTCACATTTGCTGATCTTCTCGAAGCCACCAATGGTTTCCACAACGACAGTCTTGTAGGCTCTGGTGGTTTTGGTGATGTCTACAAAGCTCAGTTGAAGGATGGGAGTGTTGTAGCTATTAAGAAATTGATACATGTCAGTGGACAGGGTGATCGAGAATTCACTGCTGAAATGGAAACCATAGGGAAGATCAAGCACCGCAACCTTGTCCCTCTTTTGGGCTACTGCAAAGTAGGGGAAGAAAGACTACTGGTTTACGAATACATGAAGTATGGAAGTCTTGAAGATGTCCTGCATGATCGAAAGAAAATTGGGATCAAGCTGAATTGGCCTGCAAGAAGGAAAATCGCCATTGGAGCTGCGAGAGGTTTGGCTTTCTTACACCATAACTGCATTCCACACATCATTCACCGGGACATGAAATCAAGTAATGTCTTGCTTGATGAAAATTTGGAAGCCAGAGTATCTGATTTCGGAATGGCAAGGTTAATGAGTGCTATGGACACTCATTTGAGTGTCAGCACTCTTGCCGGCACTCCAGGATACGTGCCTCCTGAATATTACCAAAGCTTTAGATGTTCTACAAAAGGAGATGTTTATAGTTATGGTGTCGTATTACTTGAGCTTCTAACCGGCAAACAGCCAACAGATTCAGCTGATTTTGGTGACAACAATCTTGTCGGATGGGTAAAGCTGCACGCTAAAGGAAAAATAACAGATGTCTTTGACCGGGAGCTATTGAAAGAGGATGCAAGCATTGAGATTGAACTTCTACAACACTTAAAGGTAGCTTGTGCTTGCTTAGATGATCGACATTGGAAACGTCCAACGATGATACAAGTTATGGCTATGTTTAAGGAGATTCAAGCAGGGTCAGGCATGGATTCGACATCGACAATTGGAGCTGATGATGTTAATTTTAGTGGAGTTGAAGGAGGGATAGAAATGGGGATAAATGGAAGTATAAAAGAAGGCAATGAGCTAAGCAAACACCTTTGAATGCACTAAATGAAGAGTTTGTTGAAAGCTCACAAATTTTCCAAAATCATCATATGCAAAGTGTAATTTTTAGCCCCCAATTATTGTATGTACCACTAGTTCCCATCCATAAAATCTTGTGTTATTATACATAAAAGGAAGGTTGTTTTTCTTTTTTAAAACATGTAACAGTGTTGTATATAAATAGTGTATGAGTTTGTTTTTGCCACTTTTAGCTTTTTGCTTCTTTTTTATTTGTTGAGAATTGAGGAGATACATTAGCATTAGATTCACATCTATCTAATCCTTAAAAGCAACTGTTACACTTCTGACCTCATTGATGGTGACTAAGTTGACACTATTTTTGGCCCTTTCTTCAATCATTTTTCATGTCTTTCCTCTTTTTCTTGCATCTTATTATGAATTTCTTCGTCTCAATTTATGTCACATATTTTTCTTCTTGATATGTCTATAAAAGATAGGAAAAGGGTCAAACATACCCTTAAACTTTTAATGAGTATGTTTGACCAATTAAATATCAATAAAAAATATTTTTGAATTAAAATATTGACGGCAATAATATTTTTGAGTTAAACTATAACTCGAGTTTTTGACCCTCTTCCCATAAAAGAATGATATTTTATTTTTAATGCGATGATTTATAGGTCTAAAATTTATTTTGGATCACAAATTGTAAATGGTGTCTTATAAAATTGGGACAATGAGTCTTTACTTTTAACAATTACTCAATATATAGTGATGAACATGTTAAACTTGTCTAGATATTTCATTTAGATATTTGAATTAAGATTTGTTCTAGTAACATCTCAGTTTTTAATATCAAGTGTTCTAATTTTCGTATATGTAATCTCATTCGTCTGTTAGATAAGCAAGCTTACCATATAACATATGTTATCTCCTTTAATTATACATACACATTCACCTCAATAAGCCATAAAATTTCAAACGTTCTCTACTTAAGCTTGTGGTGGATGGAATTGTTATTCCTAGACTCCATGCATTCTCCTTTTGATTGCTAATATACATGTAGGGTTATTGCCTAGCCCCATACCACCAGTGGCAGATTCATGATTTTCATTAATGAAATTTTAAAAAAAAAGAGTAGTGATTTGAACCCCTAGACGACTAAGCCGACCTCTAATCTTATATTTAAGAGGTTCAAAATCAATATATAAACATAAAATTTCTTTAAAATGCCTTAAATATACAACGTAAACTTTTGCTAAGAGTCGACATACTCTAGGTTCGCCCCTGCATACCACTATGGGTGAAATTAACTTTTTTTATCTAATGAACGCCTGAAAGCACACGTAAAAGTTTTCTCAACATTTAAATATTTCTTTTGAGTCGAGATAACCAGGTTTGAAACATAACTTAGTTCAAATGTTTGGCTATATATTAAGCTCTTAAAAAATTGTAGCATGTCAATGCATGTCTCTTGTTCTGCATGTGTGCAGTTAAGACATCATATCCTTCATTCAACTACAGGTTTTGTAGGGCCTTTTAGTCTCTTCTTCTTGCCACCTTCCTAACTCTGAGAATTTTCTTTTATTTTTTTTGGTTGAACTTAAATAATAATTATAGTTAATCATTTAATAAAAGTCAAATATGTAATCTAAGAAAATAAATTGAAATATGTTGTAGCAACTTAAAATATACTAATATTCTAGATTATTCAAATTCTTAAAAAAATATTATAAGTATCGTGTCAGATCCTTTAAAAATGTGTTACTTTGAAAAAATTCAGTATATATATATCCATCGATATTTTTAAAAAGTTCAAGTAACATACATGATGCAATACTGCTCTTTTAGATATTTGGTATGTAGAAAAACATTTTTCTGCCACCAAATATCAATAAATATTTTCGCTGAAAAATATTTTTTTAAAAAAAAGTAAATTATTTAGAAATACACCCTTATTTTTCAAAATTTGCTCTCCAATAATTAATAAGGGTCTATATAAAAAGGAAAATAATACTTCCATAATACAGACAGCTAGCAAGCTTTGACCATTCAACTAACGTATTTCTCCATCACATGATTGAATAGTTTATTTATATCTTAATCAAAAGGAAATTGGAAAATTATTTGCATCCCCCCCCCCCCAACACACACAAGGTTGAATTTATGACATAACATTTCTTGCTTAATAAATTTGGGTAGAATTCGAAATTTTGTTTTAAATTTATATTCAAAATTCATTTAATATATGTATATAAATACTTTTGAAATTTGATAAGTTACTGTTATTTTGCAGTCAAAATATATTTAAACAAAGACAAAAATAATTGGAGAAAAAAAAAAGGTTCCAAATTCATAGAAATTTGTGGTTTCTTATAGCTAGATGCGGACATAATAGCCCTTAAGACCCTAACAATCAATCTCGAGTCGTACGTCAACCTGTTTTATCAATGTGTAGCGAGCATCAGAACGTAGATACATGCTATGAGATAGCCTTTCTAATGTCAAGTGTGCCTTCATTTCACATTAACACGATAATTTATTTTTTCTGACCTATTAAATGAGATTTTGTAGAGAATAAAAGATATTTTAGAAATCCCCAAAAGCTTTGGATTAATCTTTTTGTTGTCATCATTCCCTTAGAATTCCCATGGAATAGGCCTTGAAGCCTCCCCCTTGTACTATTCCTCTTCCTTTTTACAATTTTTACTATTAAATATTAATCAAATTAACAAAGTTGCTTTTTCGTGAGCCACGCAAGTCATCATTAATATTTTTATTTAAATAAACTATTTACATTACGTCTTATAAATTATGATTTTTTTCGAAATCTTACTAACACATGAGAATGCTTTATGCACTAGACTAGTGCAAACAAATTTAACCCTTTATTCTTTTACAATGAAGCACAATTTATTTTTTAACTATACATGTTCATTTTGATTATAATTCCCAATTATCAATAAAGTCTTGAATTGCACAATTAGTACTCCTATTTGAATGTGATTTGTGACATTGTAATCTTAAATTCTACTTTTAAGATGACTAAATAGACCTCTCATTCATTAATTAATTCTTTTTTGCGTTTGCACGCTTCATGTAATGTGTGCATGTGCACGTGTGCTCTTTGCTTCAACACTATGCAATTCCCATAATAAAAGGACTTAGATTTTTCAAAAATTGTTGAATACCTACCAAAATATAGGTCCTATTTTCAAGATTTGGATCCAAAAACAATGTAATTTCATCCCTTCATTTTTTTTAAAAAATGAATTGGTAAGCTTATAAGCTGGTTAAATCAGCTTATAATAATTTATAAATATTTTTTTGTTTAATTTAATTCATGAAGTTTATCCTGATTAATCACACTTTTGATAGTAATGAAGTATGCACAAGTAAAGGAAAATCGATCAATCTTTACTCAATAGAAATTCTTAGTAAATTATACCTTGCATTTATTATTTCTTAATGAATATGAAACAAAGGGACGATACACTTTTAAATAAGTTTATTAACTAATCAATTATGTATCCTAAATGACTACTTAGACTATCTTTACATAAAACACAAATTAGATTCCACACTTCCATATAAACATACGATCACTTATTTATAAAATCAGATTCTAACACTTTGATATTTTTCAATATTTGATGCTTATTAATTACTACAACCCCCCCCCCCCCTTAAAAAAAAACACAAATCTTCCTCCCTACCCATATATATAACAAGAATATATAAAAAGTAGAGGTATTGAATTCCAAGGGTGGACCAAATAAAAAAAGGGTCCCATTATTATAAATTCCGATGCATGCACGCAAAACCAATTGGATGTTTATAAATATCACTTGGATTATAAATTTTCACCTTATTTTTATTTGATGAAATTCAAAAATTTGTCCCCTTCTTATGGACAACTTGCCATCACATATGCTTAATGTTATGTCCTTTAATTTGTGTGTTTCTGTGTGCTCTAAAACCTAAAATAGGTTCAATTTATATACCACTAAATCTCTTTATAACGAAAATAACAATTATTAAAATATTTTTTAACCATTATAATAAAATGTTGTTATAAAAAAGATATATTATGTAATATAATATGAAAAAATGTTTTGAAAAAAAAAATGAGTCATTACAAATGATGAAAATTACATTTTTTGCAAGCTAAATGTGTTACTTTTCGAAATGTGAAATTGATAAGACAAAACGTGTAACGTGTAAACTCAATGTTTTAAAAAATAATATGTTTAATTTAAGTAATTTTTAAATATACTTAAGTACTTTCTGCTCCCTCTGTCTCAAATACTCTCATTTTCTATTTACACGTCTCTTGTGAAAACATTAATTAAGCAGATTTGGTTATTTTGCCCTTAGTTATATATTAAAATATATTTTGTTGAATATCTACTTTATTTATGAATTATAATTAAGATTTTTCTAATTTTGTAAAACAATTCCTATTACAAATAAAATAAAAATAATATTAAATTTTATCTTAAATTTTTAAAAATGATAAATATTTTGAGGTAAATAGTTTTATAAGGACGGTAAATATTCAGAGATTGGAGTTTTTTTATTTGACTTTATAGCTATCAAAATAACTACTTATAAATAGAAGGAAATTTCTTCCTTTTTTAATTATTATTTTCTTTTGGCTTGTGGAGTGTAGCAATAACGTATATAAATAAATATTTTTTCCGTTCAATAATAATTATTATCTATACTATTTAGTATATCTAACAATATCTGCACATTTTAAAAAATATATATTATACATTTCCCGAGGTTTTTATATTTTTGGGAGGTAAAAACCTTGACTCTTCTAAAACAGTCAGTACGTATTATATTATTAATTACAAATACCTAAGCTAAAGTATTTCATTCAACAAAATCGATGTGTTTTATTTTATTTTTTATTAAAATCGATGTGTTTTATATTACTAGTGTTCACATGCATGTAAACTTCACTTTTAATAAAGTTTTTTAAATAAATAAATAAACCTTTTCCCCAAGAAGTTGCATTATGCGTGTATTTAAAGGTTGTATTTAAGACAAAATACTCAAATAGTTTTGATTCGAAAATGTAAATATTATATTTATATGTTAGTGTTATCTTTTGGAGGTTACGCTCGGTATTCGATATTATTTTAGAATCTCAAATTATATTATTTTGGAATTTCAATTAATTTAAATTTATATTGTATAAATATATAAATTATTTTTTTTTCTTAGGCCATCATATACATTTGAATGAGCTAAATTTTTTGAAATTATTTAATAATAGGTATGGAAAGTGTATCAATTATAATTTTTTTTAAATATTTTAAATTACTTTATTTACGATAGACTAATACAAACGGAATCCATTTTTTTTTGACAGAGATGCATCCAAACACCTTCAACGTGCAATATTCTTGTTGACCAAAAAAGAAGAAATGACAAATTGTTTTATTTGTTTTAAATTAGTTCAATGAATTCAACCATGAAAATTTTCAAATCCTAAAAACAACTATTTTTTAAATTAAGACATCTCACCTTCAATCACAGTTACACGAAGAAATAATAAAAAATAATTTGATATTTAAAATTTATTGTTCTCTGATTTTTTGAATTATTATGTGTTACCAAATCTTATTACTTCTTTAATTAATTTAAATTGATATAGAACAAAATTAAAATGTATAAAATAAAGAAATCTCAATTTCCATCATCCTCGTTAATTTTGACTTCTTTTTGTTACATAAATTAGAAATAATGTTCCTAATATAAATATAGGTTGAGTTCTTAAATATATTCGTACATAAATATACAACTATCATATAACTATATTTTTTTTATATATATAACATTTTTTAAATTAAAATATTAATCGAAAATGGTTTTTCTATTCATCACTGCTTCTAAATGACAGATCCTAGGAAGGAAAATAATTATATTTTTCAGTCTAGCTCACTGACAGCTAATATAAATCTACTTACCAACATATTTAATTAATAAGATTATTATTATTATTATTATTATTAACTCAAGTTGTTTTTTTGTTTTAAAAAATAAACAAAATTTTTATTGAAGCATGCCACACGGCCATCTATTGTCGGAAAAAAAGGACATGAAATTAATTTTGAGATTGAGTCATGTGTATTTGTTTTTGTCTAATCATGTGGATTACAACTTAGTTAACTTTAATTAATTAGCTCATTAATTAAATAAATTTAAGATTAATTTGTTATCTGTCAATTAGATGTCCTTGTAAACGTACGAACAAAAATAGTACAATTTGTTCGATTTTTTTCGTAATTAACACTAATTATTTTAAAGAAAATGCCTTATAATTAGTGATAACAACTACTATTACTTAAATTGAAATTTTGTACTAATTTTAGTCCCTAGCGGCTAGCGGCACAAATGATTCACGAGTGATTTAGATCATAAATTTCTACTTCTTTTTTTTTTTGAATTTTTTTGTGTCAAAGTTAAGTACCACATAAAATATTTAAGAGGTTACAAGTTTAAATCTCATGCTATATATAATTGTTTAATAAGACTTTCCCTATTATTTTTTTTACTAATTATATAGATAATAATATATAATGATAAGTAAATCATTATAATTGTTCATTCCTTTTTCAGCTGACGTGAGACTATTCAATATCCCACCTCATAATAAGGATTGAATTAAGGTGTTTAAAATCGAATCGAAATTGATAATTTAAGTTGAAAAAAAGATATTGGCTTATCAGTAATGAATTATTGGTTTAGCGGTTCAGATAAAGGTTTTTGTTTTTTTGTTATCGAATTATTGGTTCTTAACAGTTTTAAAGTTTTTTCTGAATGGGTTAACCGATAATCGATAGTAAATTAAATAATGACATGCATACCATTTTGTATATATAAATAGTGATGACTTCCAGGTTTTGGGGAATAATAGATGTTGAATTCTAGAAGTTATTGAATTGATTTTTATTAATGAGTTTAAGTCTTCCGCATTACTTTCTGTTGATATTATATTGAAATGTTAGGGTTAGATTGGTTGGTTCGCTCACATAGGAGGGTAAGTGTGGGTGCCAGTCGCGGCTCGATTTTGGGTCGTGACAAACTTGGTATCAGAGCCTTAGGTTCGTTGGTCTCATCACACAAGAACGAGTCTAGTAGAGTCTTAAGGAACGGTAGGGGGACGCCTTTACTTTTCTTTGAGAGGCTATAGGACTTTAGGAAAATTCCATTCTTTCTTTCTTTCGTGCTATTACTTGAATCCAATTGGTATCTAGGTGATACAAATTGGTATCTGACCATCTTCACTC
>NC_028640.1:61643638-61653132 GCF_001406875.1 Solanum pennellii
CGCAACTCTAGCCAGTCTTCATTACACCGGATTTCAGGGTGAGCTAATGCTTCTAGCTTGGACTGGATCTTCTTCCTCATGTCTTGATGCCTTGAAGTTCCGGCATGGACTAGCTTTTGTTTATTTTAGCTTCTTAGAATACTCTTAGTTTAGTAATTTGATCATAGATGTTCTTGTGGTGATGACTTCCAGGTTTTGGGGAATAATAGATGTTGAATTCTAGAAGTTATTGAATTGATTTTTATTAATGAGTTTAAGTCTTCCGCATTACTTTCTGTTGATATTATATTGAAATGTTAGGGTTAGATTGGTTGGTTCGCTCACATAGGAGGGTAAGTGTGGGTGCCAGTCGCGGCTCGGTTTTGGATCGTGACATAAGCACCCTGAATATCCGATGTGTGTGCAATTTAATAGAAAAACCCAATAATTGGTCTTAAATAGGCCAATTTCAACTTAATTGTCACGTCCAAATTGTTCATCATTGAAATTAAATTATACTATATGTTAAAGCAATTTCCTTTTTTTTTATTGTCACATTGCATATTTATTTATGCTTTTTTTTCAATATCAAGAAATCTTTGCTTATTTTGAGGGATATAGTAGCCTATTTTCAACGATTTTGCTCACACCATTTATTGTCTCTATATAACACAACTTCTATCTAATTAGTGAATTATAACTTCAGCTTAACGAAATGGAAATTGACTTTTGCTAATACTTGCAATTATTTTGAACAAATTGAAATATTATAATTAGCTTGTATAAATGAAAGGAATAAAATATATGCATACACGTGCACACAAATAATTATATTGCCAGAATTAATTAGACAGCTATATGTATATTTCTTGTCAATACACCCTTCGTTTATTTTTAGCTTAATATATCTCTTAAAAAATAATAAATAAATATATACTTTTATCGTATCATCTTTATTAATTATAAGTTATCTAAATATTAAAAAATAAATAGCTTAATAGGAGTATCAAGAATTGAATAAATAAAAAATTATAAATTACCTCTTAAATTTTCAAACTGAACATGTAAAATTTGATAACTATTTTAATAGTAAAAATGAAAGAAGAGAGTAATAGTTATTCTAATTAAAAAGGGTGGTTCCAGTCCCAAATACTTGTTTTCCTTATTAAACTCAGATGATTCCTAATATTTGTCATTTTAAGAAATATTAATATAGTAAAAAAAAATTATATAAAGAGAAGTATAAATAAAAATAATTTAATTAAATCATTTTGTAGGTAAATTTTTTCACGCAAACATATCCTAAATAAAACATGATAAATATTTAAAAACCAAGGAAACAACACCTAACTTTAAGATAAATACAGCTGGAAGCTTACTCATAATTAATATTGGGAAACCTTTCATTTGGTGAGACAAGATTCATTAAAGATATAATCTTGATACTATCTCGTAGGACTTAGAGCCTGTTTGGCTCAGCTTAAAAGCTGGTCAAACTGACTTAAAAGCTGATTTTTGACTTATTTAGCTGTTTGGCAATACTCAAAATAACTTATATTAAGTTAAAAAAAACTTATTTTAAGCCAAAAGTTAAAAGCTGGGGTAGAGGTGCTTTTCTTTTTTTAGCTTATAAGCTGTTTTAAGTTGACCACATTTTTATCTTTTTGCCTTTAATATTTTTATACAATCTCCAAATTACAACATAACCCTAACATCTCTTTCTTCCATTTTTCCCTTTTCACGTTTGGCATAGCAACTTCAGCACTTTTATCCAAACACATAACTGCTTATTTTAAAAATAAGTTTCAGCACTTTCAAAAGTAATTGTTTAAAGTTGCTTTTATTAAGCCCATCCAAACGGGCCCTTAGACTTTTCTATGTGGACAATAATATTATCGCTTTGTCTATTATTAATTGTAATTTTAAAAATTATACATCTCAAATTAATGTTATTTAATATTTAAAATTAATATTAGCTATATATATATTTTTTATATGTTATCCTTATAAATAGTAAAAGTTTATGGAAACTACTAAGAACTAGATCATTGAGGAATGAGGACCCACACATAAATAAGAAAATATTCTAACAAATGGAGTATATGTTATGATATAAAACTCTATTTTTTAACCTACGATAACAATTATTTCGAAACGAAAAAAAAAAATTATTCTACCTAGGTTATAGCACAACCAAGGGCGTCAGATAAAGACAGAGCAAACCTACACAATAAATTATAAATTATTTGTAAACATGAGTAGTTTTAACTCATATTTTGTACTTGTGATAAATTCATTCAATATATATAAATAATCTTATAATGAATTCAAGTATTCTACTATATATATAGAATTCATAAATTTAAAATTTTAGAGTGTTTTCATTACTAATGTTTCAGAAACAATAACTTTATTTAAAATTTAAAATTGAAGATCAATATTTAGATGATTGATTTTATTTTGTAAAAGTGATCATCTCATATAAATAACACTCTATATATTGATAAAAAGCATTTTATCCTTAATTTAAATTAATCAGATCCGCAACTTGTGACTATGAGGTCTAAAGAAAAAAAGTTTAGAGGTGGGGTGGGGGAGAGACAAACAAAACCACATGGGGACATAGTTGTGTGGTTGAATGGAATAAGAAGAGTGAGAGGGGTAGGGTTTAGGGTTGGATTGGGTTTATCCCAAACATATGGGCCAATGTCATTGCTGGTTTTGTCTCTAAAGGGTTACCCTACACAAACATTTCTCTAACTTCTCCTCTTATTTTGCTCTCTATCTTTCATCACAATGTGCCAAACCTACAACTACCATACATTTCTAATTTCTATAATTGATGATACACACAAACATACCTCAATGGAAAAACTAAAATTTAGACCAATTAATGTAAAGTGTCATTGTACTAATGAGTAGTACTCTATCGTTTCAGTTTATTTATTGTTATTTGATTTGATACGAAGTTTATGAAAGAAATAAAGACTTTTGATATTTGTGTATAAAACAAGTCATATATGTTTGGGTGGGTGCAAATTGTCTCACTAAGGATATAATTGACATTCTAAAGTTAATTTGCTATTAACTATAAATATGCGATATTCTATTTGAGATTGACTAAAAAAAAGGTGTATCACATAAATTGAGACAAAGTAAGTATTTTTATGTAGATTAGTATATGTGCTTTACTTTCTTTTCTAACTTGTTTTAAAAAGGGATTTTATCACTTTTTATTCTCAATTTATTTTTAATGGCATTTCCATGTAAACACTATTTTTATCTCTTAGTCTTTTGGATTTGTGAAATAATACTCCTTTTACATTTTAAATGGATAATAAAATCTCTCAATCTTAAATCCTAAGTAATTAGAAATGAATTGGATCAATCCATGTAAAGAACCAAAATTTAAACTTATTATTAGCTATTTTAAACCAAAAGAAAATCCCAAAAAGAAATTTACTCACCTCTCCAAATATTTATGTATTTCATAGATAGAAGTATTGAGAACACTCATGAATTTGATGAAATTATTAGTTTTATCGTCGAACTGTTGAAAGCCTTAAAAACACCCTCGCTACTTGATTAACTAAAACTTAGATACACCTCTTATATACCTCAGATCTGCTACATGACTTGGGAAGTGATCTCAACCTCGTATAGGAGCTTGAAACTCTTAAAAGAAATAGAGAGATATGTCGAAAACATCCCTTAAATTTAACAGGAATATAATGATATATTTAGTCATGTTATATGATCGGGACTCGAGATTTTATTTAATTTCAATTAACAAGTAAATTAACATTTTTAAAACTATTAATAGTTCAAAAATAAAAACTAATAATATGGCTGAATTTATATTTTTTTGGCTACTTTTTCACTAGATTTTTTTACCCTTGCATAACTTTATTAGTACATACAAACAATAAAAAATCATGATTGTCATTTGTCATGAAACCCAAAATATATGCCGAACAGTATCCAATAGTAAATATGGGCCCCACATAATTTTACATGTATGACGTGTACAGTCAGTGATATCCACGTCATCAAAGTTAAATGATGTCAGATGTTTGACACGTAAGCAGCATCTTTTGCATCTTTTGTTGTGAAAATGACAAAAATAACCTTAGAAATTGTCAGCTAATTTGATGTAATATATAACAAATTTTCAACCTTATTACTTCACCCAATATGGGGTTTTGGCGGCTGGCTTAGAATTCAAGAAATAATTTAGACGTCATAATAGTTTTATTTTTATGACAAAAATTATTGAATAATGGTCAATTTTGGTGGTAAAGGGCAAATATGTCATTTTGTTGGAGAAAACAAATTACAAAAAGGGTCGATTTTTCAAATAAATTATGTTCATTTCTTTTTGTTTTATATTTATATTGACCTTTTTGAGTGACAAAATAATTTCAGAAATAAATGAAATCAAATTTATGATGTTAAATGTGTCATTATATATAATTAAAAGTATATTAAACAAAATAATACTGCATAAAATGAAACAACCAAAATAATAAATAGCATCTCAAGTAATTATTTTCTTTTTCAATTCTAAATTTGTCTTTGGTCAATAAAATGAATGACTAAAGAAGGATTTAATAAAAATAACATCAACAATTTTACGATAATTTTGCAATAGCATTTGGTAAAAATATGATATTATTTACGAACATCACCCCTACCGTTATCATTATCAAATTCAACGCACAAATAGAGTATCACTCAAATTTATCTAAAGTAGGAATAAAAAAAATTAAAATTAAAATTAAAATACACACATCGTGAGGAATATTAATATGAAAATATGATACACCTTATTAGAATATATTTATCAAAGATGATTGATTAAAACTTAAGCGTTGAGTCAAACTAATAAATGTAATCATGTATTTCATTTACGTAATACTCTAATAATGAATAATAAAAATATATAGAAAAAACTTATGAGTTTGGGCCAAAAGAATAAAGCGCTGAAACTCTTTTACTAAAGAAACAAACATAAATGATATTTTTATTATGCTTTACATTTTTATAATTATTTTAATTTTTGATATTTATTTAGTGTTTGATATCTATATTGAGATTCACTATTTAGAATCACAGAATCACGCTAGGCAAGGCCCCATTTGAAGGGTGGTGACTATAAAAAAAATTATATTTAGAATTCGAACTCAAGACCTCTGATTAAAGGTGAGACAACCTCATTTACTCCACCACATTCATCGGTGGTTTATTATGATTTTTTTAAATTTTTCTGTTCAGTGATCGGTACCCATATTTGAGCACAACTAAATCTAAATTTACGACGAAAAATCCAACATTAGATATCGCTCCCTAACAAAGACAATTTTATAACAAGGGGTTACAATAATTGTTACTTATTAAACAAACAACCAATTAATAATTCGCCTACTAATAATTAATAATTGAATAAACTTAACATTTCAATCTATATGATATAATTCGAATTATGAGAGTTGAAGTTCTTTATTTTATCGTGAATCACATATATTCTTCTTTCTTACACATTTAAGAATTACATAATTAAAAGTATTATAATTAATAAAAAGTAAAATTTAAAATATTTAGAGGATATATAAATAAAATTACAATTTAATTATATTTTTGTTTGACTTTGAAATTTGAACTCTATCGAATTTTATCCCCCACCTAGTACCAACAGGAGAATTGATAGTAATTTCGCTTTCTCTTTCGCGCAACATTAATAAATATTAAAGATGTACAAATCGTATCGTGTAAATTAGGACGAAATATAATACTTTTATGCATGAACAATGAATCATGCAAGCAGGACGTGGGCTGCCATTTTATTGGTCAAACATAGACACCCAATTTACAAGAATACATTTCGTAGAAAAATAATAATAATATATTCACTTGCATCAATTAAGTCACATTTTGTATTTTTTTTTTGATTCAATGATTCATATTGTGCCTAACAGAAGAACGTGTAATATTTATATATTTATTAATTTAAAAAAGAATGATCTGATCTTTCTTAAATATAAAAAAAATCAATTATTCATTCATTTAATTTCTTTAAAAACAAATTGAATAATTGGGTAGGTAGAGGTGCATTTCAACAGGTAAAGTTTATGTTTAGGAAAATATATAAAATAAAAGAAATCTATTAAATATATTTTTTTTCAAATGATAGAGGAGGTGAAGACATAATCTAAAATTCTAAATTCAGAAGGAATATGATCGTTTCATACGTATGTATTTTAAATTCGTTCTTATATAAATTTACGTTGTTCAAGTTTTTGCCTGTATTATGAATATTTAACAAACCACAATAATCATTATTCAGCATCAATAAATACCCCTATTTATTAGGTTTTATACTCTATCGAATGATGAGTATGATAAAAAATACCATTTGATTCTCAAATTATTATTCACTCATTCTTGTAATGATGAATAATGTAGGTATGTTCCATTCGAATTGAAACTTTATAAGATTTGTTTAATTTTAATTAGGACTTTTGGAGACTACTAAACGTTAAATACTAGTTCATGACTGTATAAATGGTACTATATTCTTGTTAAAAATTTCCACATCGGTATATGGACTCGGACAAAACTCTTCTCATTAGCTATTTGGGATTGAGTTAGGTCTAGGTGTCATATCTTTATATAGTATCAGAGCAAGACCCATCTCAATTTGTTGTTCACCGATGTTGGACCCCCATTTAGAAGTGTTAACGCTCCAGTCGAGGTCTGGGTGTGCGGGTGAGTGTTATGAAGTCCCACATCTGTAGAGGTATGAGAATTTGGTCTTCTTATATGGACTTGGACAACCCTCCCCTCATGAGCTAGCTTTTGGGATTGAGTTAGACTCAATGTCATATCTTTACAATCCCTGCATCTTGAATATTTCACAAATGCATGGAATAAATCTTTTGAGAGAAGAATCAAGGGATAAACAGATTTGTAGCCACAATGTTTATCCATAAAATTATGTTTCTCATATTTTATTTGTGCTTATAATTAATTAGTTTTATTCAATTTTAAAATTTATTGCATACAAATATATTCGATTTAATTTGATAAGTGAAGAGTAAGATATTATACACTTGTTGTTATTGATACAATTTGCCTACATAAGTGTTGAAGTTGGTTAAAAAGAGTGATATTGTGGTATAGTGGTGAGACCGTTTCACCTTGACTAGAGGTCTCGAATTGAAGCCTTGAATATAGAGAAAAATTCTATTAGAAAAATCACCCTCAAGTGAGTCATGCATCACGTTACTAAATTTAATCAGAACTTCAATATGAATATCAAACACCAGAGCTCTAATACGAATATCACACATTAAATATTAAAATAAAAAGGGGGAGAAAAAGTGAGAGCATATAATGCATTTCTCTTTAATTTCATTTTCTCCAAAATGAACAATAAATAAATAATATATATATATATATATAACATCAATGAAAGGCAATAGACAAAAGAGACACGCGTGGAGTTGGTGATGCGCACATAAATGCTGAGGTTGACCGCGCACGTGGGAAAGTGACCAGAAGAGTTACGGGCAGCAGACAGCTGACGGGCAGTGTATGGACATCGATAACGATTTCTTTATACGTAAAAATTAAAAAACTTATCCGCATCGAATGATAATGAATGCATTTATCAAGTTAGTATAATTTTTATTATTATGTTTTTAATAAAGTAAAATATATATTAATAAATTATTTTTACATAAAATGAACTATAAACTTAAACACATAAAATACATGTAATTGACTTAGTACCTAATACGGGTTAGTTTTACTTCATAAAAATTAAAATAATATTTTTTAACAATTGAAACTTTTTTAAAAAATTAATCAATAAATTTATAATAAATTAATAAATTATATTTATAACATTTGATATATAAAGTAACTTTCATTTCTAATTGTCTCTAACTCTAAACTACTAGTTATTAGTCCTTGCTTTTGAGCAAGAATAAATCTATTAATTTAAAGTAATTTTTAATAATTTTTTTGTTATGAAATTGTAATGTTAATTAATAATGATCAATAACTGATACCTTAATAATTTGATAATTATTTAACATATTTATAAAATTAATAAAAATAAAATTATATTAATCAATAAATTAAATCGAATCAACTAATATATAATATAATTTCATATCAATTCAAATAAAATAAATAAATAAAAACGAAAATAGAAATATGAATGAAAACAAAAAGAAAAGAGAAGTTGATTTTAGGCCACGTGAACTAACATAATCTGTGGGTCCCGCAACCTTGTATCAACATGTATTTCTATATTAAAAAATATTTTTTTAGTGATAATTAATTAATAATAAGAATAGTTTAATTATAATTAAATATATATTTTTAATAATAATTATATTTTTTGTTAATATATACATATATTTTCTGTCACTAAAAATTACTTTTATTTTTATATATGCAATATCGTTTCTTAATTGAAACGGTATGAATAGAAAATATGATTTTATTTGTACGTGTTCACTGAATATATGCGTAGATATTAATTGTATAAGTGGTCAATTGATTAGATATGTATGTTTCAAAATATATTGCATGAGCGAATGAGACTATAAGAGAAATAAATTTTAGGAATTTACAAATATAAAAATTATATTAGTGCTTTGTAGTTATAGTTAGATTATTTGCGTTTTATAGTTAAGTTATGTTTTCTATGTAACATCTGATTTGTATAAATTGTGGAGATTTGTATGAATATTGTGTTGGCTAGAGAGGTGAGCGAGATTGAGAGAGAAAGAGCAGAGATGCGACGAGAGAGGAAGGAGAATGGAGAGAGGTGAATTATATACGTATATCGGTTAAATAATTCTATATATGTAACTACTATGTATATGTATCAATGATTATGTTTATATATCTACATAAAATTTGAATCCGTATACAATTGAATCCAGTTAAAATATTTGTATTTGTATATTAGATATCTCTCGCTTTATACAACACAAATTATACATTGTATTTTTCTATATTATGTTTTGTACAAAGCGATGGAGTGAGAAAGACAAAAGATAACCGGACAGGAAAATATTTGTATTTGTATAATTATAAAATGTATAGGACTGAGAATATGTATTGGTATTTATATATATACAGTTTTTCTCGCTTTATAAATACAAATAATATTTATGTTTGTATAAAGTGAGAGAGGCAAGGGAGAGAAGACTGAAAGAGGAAAGTGGCAAACAACATTTCATAGAGAGGGGAGAGAGGAGAATGACAAGAAGTTTGTTGCGAATTAGAATTAAATTAAATTGTAGCAATTTTATTTTGAATTATTAGTTTTTTTCTTTATAAATGCGCAACTTCCGCATATAGTCACTCAAAAATAGCTTAATTAAGCTTCATAACGATAGTTTGATAATTACGATTCGTAGCTACTTGTCATAGGGCGGAGAATGGTGAGCGAGATTGAGAGAGGGTGGAGAGAGGCAAATTGTATATGTATATCGTCG
>NC_028640.1:61654146-61705981 GCF_001406875.1 Solanum pennellii
TATATATATATATATATATATATATATATATATATATATATATGGCGAGAGAGATTGAGAGATATGAAGAGATGCGAGCGATATTGGGGGAGATAAGAGAGAGGCAAGCGAGAAAGATCAGAAAGTGGAAAGAAGGTAATTGTATTCGTATATATATGTCATATATTTGTATATGTATAAAATATGACATCTGATGTAGTAAAGCTAAAATTAAGCTGCGAGCCATAATTAATTCAAAACTATAACTATATTGGCTAATTAACTTGTTCATGTTTATTTTTTGCGTAATTTTCTCTTTTTAAATTATAGTGCCAAAAATTGGTTAGATCGGGCTATTTCTAGTTAGTTGAACTTAAGAAAAGCCCAATTATAAGTTGCAGGTAGTAGTCCAACATGACAAAGAGGCCCAGCGTTTATGAGCTCAAGTTTAATTTTCTGTGTTGATGATCTATTTTTTTTTAAAAAAAAAAATATCTAATTACAAAAATATTTTCACAATATATATTGATTCATTCTATAGTTTGAAATAATTCTATATTATCTCACTAATTAGTAATTTTTATATAAGATTACAAGTGATCAGATACATATATCATAGATACTAGATATGTACCTTTGATATCAAATACAATTTGAAATACAAGTACACATTGATAGAGGTGAGCGAGGAAAGAAAGAGGCATGCGAAAGAAAAAGGAGAGGCGAGCTAGAGAATCAACAAGTATTTTTTTATACAAGATATATTCTAAAATACAAATACATAGGAATAGAGGGCGAGAGAGAGGGAGAAAGGCGAATCAAAAGAGAGAGAGAGATTCGGTGCATGCTTGGATACAATGATACAAAAAGTAATTTCAAAAACTAAAGTAAAGACACATAATTAAGGCCTAAACTAGTGAGATTTGTGTTGTTTGTGTTTCTTACCATTTTTGCATTTGTGAATACAAATATCGTTGGATATCAAGTCGTCTTTGTTTGAAAATGTTTTATCTTTTAGTGTAAAAAAATTCATCACAAATCTAAATTTAGTGTATTTCAATATAAATACTAAACACTAAGTGAAAAATTTAAAAAAAAAAGAGAAAGAAAATCTCACTCTACTGAGCACAAGAGGTCATTTTTCTAACTTCTTACTTAAATATTCAAATATTTATTTGAGATTGATTAAATCAAATTTATGCTAGAAAAATCGATTTTAAAAGGTATAACATCTCCTTATTAAAGGAGAAAATAATAACATTAGAAATTCCTTGGAAGGGACCTCTTTAACATTCACATTGCAAACATATACCATGTCTCTTCATCACTAAACATTATTACAATTTGAGTAATTTGTCGTACCAAAACATTTACTTGTGGTAACTAACATGAACACTTTGGAACCATATATCCAAAAATAATATTCAAGACTTGTGATAGCTACCTACCATTATTAATAATACCTTTTTTCATACTAAAAAGATCTTTTCAATTTTAATTTTTCCGGTTAGCACTTAACTAAATTAACTATTGTTTGTCCTTTTATATTTTACATCCACAAGTACTAATATAAATTATTAATTCACTTACTTTTTAAAAAGTTAGATTTGATTTGTCTTTTTTATTTTGGTAGATAGAAATTCATATCTTATATATTAGTTTATCGTGTCGTCTAGCTCATATATATATATATATATATATATATATATATATAATTGTTGGGATTTATAAAAAATAGTTTCTCTCTACATCCAAACTTAACTCTCTAGACTTCACGTATAAGACTATACTAAGTATATTATTGTTGTTATCATCATCACCTAGCTTAATCATCCTAAACATGTATGGTTTTATAACATCTTTTGGCTGATAAAGGACAACGTTCATAGAAGACTAAATCACCAAGTAGTTTAAAGCATTATCTACACATTTAAGGATAATTTTCTTTTTTCATTTTTTATGTAATTTGAAGTGAAAAAATAATATATTTTTTTTTCAAATTCTTTGAAATTCAACTTCAATTTGAATTTAAGAAATTTGACCAAACATATTGAAATATAAAGTTTAAATTTAAAAAAGATAAAAAATTTCGTGATCAAACGTCTCTCTCATAAAAAATTGAAGTACTAAAACTTAACCTAGAAAGTAGGGTCTTGAACGTGCCTGTCACGAGGCACCACGTGGTGGTTCGACAAAGTGGTCCCCACGTGGGTACATACAAGGAGATATTTTCCCATGTGGACCCCACTCTTTTTTTTAAATATTTTTTTTGAATTTTCACTTTGATTATTTTATTAACTTCTAAAATTTACATTTTTTTAGAGTATTACTTAATTTTTAAAAAAGATGATATAGTTTAAGAAGAGGATTATTTTTGGAAGTATGTGTATGAGAAGCCCAATAAATTTGTTTTAATACAAATGGAGAGATTAGTAGGACTCACGTGCTAATCTTTAGACTTTCTTATAATAAGATTCTTTATAAAAATATTTTATACATATGAACCTAAGACCTAACTCCTAAGTATGATTCTTACTTATTTAATTAAAGGGAAACTTTGTAAATAACCATTATAATAAATTGAATTTTGCTCTATAGCTATAATTTACATATTTTTGGGTTATAGCTACTGTTTAGTTGTCTCGTTTATATCATTCGTAAGTTTATATAATTCGTATGTATATTTATATAATTCAATTATTTTTGTATAAATTCGAAATAACAAGTTTATACAATTATAAATATCAGAAGTGTAAACAGATATACAAATTATATTACACGAATTTCGAATTATATAAAAGCTATACAAATTCTGAATTATACAAATGTGCAAATTATACAAAATTAAAAAACTGACCCGCGTATTTACAGCTAAAAATAGATTTTAGGCATGTTTAAAGCCACAAGATCAAAGGGCAATTTTGTACGTTTAACCTAACTTTAATTTAGAACCAAAAAATACAAAAAATTTCTTTATATTATTAAATTTTGTATCAAATCAAACCACATTACTTTTTATGAAAAGAAAGGGAGTATATATTTAGTTATACACATCATTTTCCCTTTAATATAATGTACAACTTTTAAACTTACACACATATCGAGTGCTCTCAAAAATTTTTACCAACAAACAATGAGACATGATGTCGATAGTCACTTCTCTAAACACTAGAAACATTTCTTACACTACTAAAGTTGTTGTCTATATTATATATATACACTATATAGTATAGTATATTTGGTACATAATATTTTGAACAGAATGAAAGGTAACTTCCTTGGATTCCCCGTACATATATATACACTCTTTTCTTACAATCTTGAATGTATGTCAACTAAAGGGCATACAACATGACACGTCTATCTTTGATATTCATCGATCAATTAAAATATGAAGATTGTGAAGCAAAGATTGAGACAACACTTTGTTAAGAAGAAAAAGTTTTTACCTCAATGTAATGAGACCAAAAAATTATTAGAAACATTTCTGACTAGTCAATTTTTGATAACGCATAATGTGCACTTATTTTTAAAAAACTTTGAATGTCTACTTTCTTTTCATTTCAATTCAATAAAGAGGTCATTTGGTTATAACTGATTACTACTCCATAGTTTTCCAATTTATATGACTTTTTTTTAATTTGTTTAAAAAAATGATATATTTATATATTAAGTAACAAATTAATTTGAAAATATTCATTTTATTTTTAATGAGAAAATGTATAGCCATGCAAATTTTTAGCATTTATTTTAGACCACAAATTTTAAATGAATTTTTTTATTTTTTAAATTCTGTGTCGAGTCAATAACTCACATAAAATGGGACGAAGAGAGTATATAATTAGGAAAATTTTTCAAAATGTCAATATTTTAACATTTAATAGGATCCAATGTCAACACTTTCAATATTTATGTCAATTTTTTAATTTATTATGTATCTTATTTAAATTTTTATTATTTGTTTTAATTGAATGAGTACAATTATTAAATAACAAAAAGGAGAAATTTAGGGGAGAGAAATTTTAAAAAAAAGAAGAATTGCTTAAAAATCTCAGCGATTACAAAATTTAAAATTTAAATACTAATCGATCTTCTCCATAGTTGATGAGTTCTCTCATTATCGATTATCAATATATTTTGATTTAAAAAAATTAGTTCGTTGAGTATTATTTTTAACGAAACAGGACGACAAAATCATCGACAAACAGCCGTAGAGAAAGATTTTTCTATTGGGAGTTTGATCAAATTAATTGAATACAAATTTGATCAGGTATTAGCTAATTGTTTCATCCTTAATATTTTTCTCATTGATTATAAAATTTTGATATTAAAGTTTGTAAATAATTATAAACGGCTTCTGTTATTATTGAATATAATATGTAGTATGAACGATGTAAGAAATATTATTTTCCTTGAATTTGTTTAATTTTTTTTGTTGTTGATTCCAAAAAATGATAATAGATTGTTTGAAGATTTTTGATGGACCGTTTTGTTTTTAATGGTTCAATATTTGTTTTATATACATAAATGTTGACAGACTACATTGAACTATGAAAAATATAGTTTTATCCAAAATTTTTTAATGTTCCAATAGATGTTTTATACTTGATGCAAGAGCTATTGTAAATGCATACATTTTTTTAACTTGGATACAAAAAGAACTCTTAACATCTCTAATAATGTATTTATTGATAACTCCAGCATTTTATTTTATTTTAGTTTGAATACAAAAATAATATGAGGAGTATTAGTTTTATAATTATGCAACACACAAAAAAAAAAAAAAACAGAATACAAAATACATTTAATCTATGGAATACAAAAATACATACTAAGTACAACAGAATCAAAATTTCATATACACTTCCAAATCTATGAATACAAAATACATTAAATCTATGAAATACAAAACATATACTAATTATAACAGAATCAAAATTCCATATACACTTCCAAATCTATGAATACAAAATATATTAAATCTATGAAATACAAAAATGTATACTAACTATAACTGAATCAAAATTCCATGTGCACTTACACAAAATATGTGTTACATTGACATAACTAACACACAAAAAAAAAATCAGAATACAAAATACAATAAATCTATGAAATACATAAATACATACTAACTATAACAAAATTAAAATTCTATATACACTTCCAAATATATTCTATAATAGTACAAACGCATTGTAACATGTATTTATTTGAATCTAAAAAGTTACTAAGCAAATTCAACTAAACATGCAAGATATAAAACATGCAAAAAAAAAAAATACCCTTTCTCCAACAATTTGATCTTCTTCAACTTCGTCGTTATGAATTTGTGTGGGACTTTGCACACCAACGGAGTCCTGCAATTTTTCCTGTCGTCTATCCTCCATAGAATTAGAAGCGGAACCTACATTGTTATTTATTTCTTGACTGAAAAAAAGATTAAATGATGGAAAATCAGAAGAAGTTTGATTATTTTGTCCGATACCTCTAGTAACTCTCTTGAAATCATCCATTAAAGAGAGAATTTTGAATAATCAATCCTGAAAAGAGGTTTTAAGAACAACAACAAATCAAAAAGATCTTAAAGAACAGTAAAATCAGTAAGCAAATAATAAAGAATATGATAAACATGAATACCCAAATCAATGTTAATCTTCAAATCTAATCTTGAAACAAAAGCAAAGGAAAATAATCTAAAATAAAAATATATTGAATCTGAAAATCTGGGGATATTTGATTTGGATTAATCTTAGAGAGAAAAATTGAAAAAAGTATAATTAAATGACTTTCATATCTAGCCAATTACCGAAATATAGGGGGCCGTGTAATCTATGTGAGAGAAAACATGATTTGTATCAGAATATTTTTTTATTTCTAAAATAATGACATTTTTAACATGTTTACTAATATTATTATAGTATGGAGATTATCACTAAATAAGTTGTTTTTTTTTGCCTAATTAGCTAAATTTTCCTATAAATTAAGCCTTTGAGTTTGGTAAGGGCCTATTTTTCATCTTATGTTCAATCAGAGAATTTGATTTCTTTTGGGCCTTAAAAATTGAAATGAATCTACTAAGGGTAAATTGGCACCCTATGTCAAGCGGACTCACTAAATGATTTAAACAAAGGAAAATTACATGATATAATGACTTAAGTTCACTAATTATTACGTATTATTTTTAGGGAAAATTATATATAATGACAAAATTAATAATTCAAATTAAATGTCATAATCATACTTTGATTTAATTGTGTCGCAAATCATTTGTCAGTCACCTCTCTCCCTCAGTCTCCGCTCGCCACTCTCTCTCTCGCTTTTATACAAACACAAATGTAGAAAATGTATTTGTGTTTGTATAAAGCCAGATAAAATTGTATATATACATATATTTTTGTTCCCTCTCACCCTTTTCCAGATCTTGCTCGCCACTCTCCCAGATCTTGCTCGTCACTCTTTTCTCTCTCGCTTATACAAACAGAAGGGAAATGTATAAATTGCATTTCTGTTTGTATAAAGCGAAAGAAAATTGTTTATACACACGCAAATACATATATCTTCGTCCTATACACTTATAATTGTATAATACAAATATTCCCCTACCCAATTTTCTTTTGTCTTGCTCTCTTTCTCGTTTTATGCATAAAGAAATTATACAATTGATCTTTTTCAATACAACTGCTTTCTTTTGTATATGTATAGTGAATTATACAACTGGTTTCTTGTATATGTTATAACGAATTATACAACTTTTTTTTTGTATATGTATAGCGAAATATACATATTTATGTTAAGTACGGAGGACAATTATGCATAGTATATCTATAGCATATAAATATGATTTTTATGTTTGTTATATGTGAAAGTTACTCTTATTTTTATAGCTGTTAATATGGGCTAGTCCACTCCATCCGGGTTAATCCATACAGACTTTAACATTTTACGGGCCAGGCTGTGCTTGCCCATTTATGGTGTGGGCTAGAAAAAGGTCGGCCCAACCCACAATTACGTGGGCTACAGGCTTGTCGGGTCAGATCACTTTTTTAAAAAATTATATTTTTTATAATTATTAAATTAAATTATAAATTATAATTTAATAATATTATCATAAATATCAACAAAATAATATTACATGATGATAATGTTACTACTTGAAAATCAAATCCATAAATAAAATTATCTTTATAAAATATTTATTAAGTTTTTGTTCAAGTAAAAATATAAATATCTAAATAAAAATATATATTAACCTAATGTTTTGAGTTTGGACTCTCTTTAATTTTAAATTTGAATATTATATTATATTTTTAATTAATTTTTATTGGCTTACGGCCGGCCCTACCGATATTTCTCAAGCCTCACAAATCAGCACGCTTACTCAAGCCGGGCTAAAACGCTTTTTTCCTTAAAGGAAAAATTATATACTAAGCTAACATATAGTAGTTAATTATGCCTCATCACTATAGTTTAATTTAAGGGAAAATTGTATATAATAGCAAACTAATAACTTAAAATAAATGGAGTAGCTAGGGTTTGATTTAATTGTGCTCCATAGCAAAAGTTGGCAAAAAAATTGCCAGGCGCCTCTCTCCCAAATATCTCGTTCGCTACTCTCCTCCAATCTCTCGCTCGCTTCCTCACTTTTTATACAAACACAAGTGTATAAAAATTGTTTCTAATTGTATAAAGCAGAGAAAATTGTATAAATACATATATTTTTGTTCCCCTCTTCCAGATCTCGCTCGCCACTCTCCTCCAATCTCTCGCGCGCTTCCTCACTTTTTATACAAACACAAGCGTATAAAAATTGTTTCTAATTGTATAAAGCAGAGAAAATTGTATAAATACATATATTTTTGTTCCCCTCTTCCAGATCTCGCTCGCCACCCTCGCCTTTCTGACTTATACAAACAGAAGCGAAATGTATAAATTGTGTTTCTGTTTGTAGAAAGCGTGAGAAAATTGTATATAATAGCAAACTAATAACTTAAAATAAATGGAGTAGCTAGGGGTTGATTTAATTGTGCTCCATAGCAAAAGTTGGCAAAAAAATTGCCAGGCGCCTCTCTCCCAAATATCTCGTTCGCTACTCTCCTCCAATCTCTCGCGCGCTTCCTCACTTTTTATACAAACACAAGCGTATAAAAATTGTTTCTAATTGTATAAAGCAGAGAAAATTGTATAAATACATATATTTTTGTTCCCCTCTTCCAGATCTCGCTCGCCACCCTCGCCTTTCTGACTTATACAAACAGAAGCGAAATGTATAAATTGTGTTTCTGTTTGTAGAAAGCGTGAGAAAATTGTATATAATAGCAAACTAATAACTTAAAATAAATGGAGTAGCTAGGGGTTGATTTAATTGTGCTCCATAGCAAAAGTTGGCAAAAAAATTGCCAGGCGCCTCTCTCCCAAATATCTCGTTCGCTACTCTCCTCCAATCTCTCGCGCGCTTCCTCACTTTTTATACAAACACAAGCGTATAAAAATTGTTTCTAATTGTATAAAGCAGAGAAAATTGTATAAATACATATATTTTTGTTCCCCTCTTCCAGATCTCGCTCGCCACCCTCGCCTTTCTGACTTATACAAACAGAAGCGAAATGTATAAATTGTGTTTCTGTTTGTAGAAAGCGTGAGAAAATTGTATATAATAGCAAACTAATAACTTAAAATAAATGGAGTAGCTAGGGGTTGATTTAATTGTGCTCCATAGCAAAAGTTGGCAAAAAAATTGCCAGGCGCCTCTCTCCCAAATATCTCGTTCGCTACTCTCCTCCAATCTCTCGCGCGCTTCCTCACTTTTTATACAAACACAAGCGTATAAAAATTGTTTCTAATTGTATAAAGCAGAGAAAATTGTATAAATACATATATTTTTGTTCCCCTCTTCCAGATCTCGCTCGCCACCCTCGCCTTTCTGACTTATACAAACAGAAGCGAAATGTATAAATTGTGTTTCTGTTTGTAGAAAGCGTGAGAAAATTGTATATAATAGCAAACTAATAACTTAAAATAAATGGAGTAGCTAGGGGTTGATTTAATTGTGCTCCATAGCAAAAGTTGGCAAAAAAATTGCCAGGCGCCTCTCTCCCAAATATCTCGTTCGCTACTCTCCTCCAATCTCTCGCGCGCTTCCTCACTTTTTATACAAACACAAGCGTATAAAAATTGTTTCTAATTGTATAAAGCAGAGAAAATTGTATAAATACATATATTTTTGTTCCCCTCTTCCAGATCTCGCTCGCCACCCTCGCCTTTCTGACTTATACAAACAGAAGCGAAATGTATAAATTGTGTTTCTGTTTGTAGAAAGCGTGAGAAAATTGTATATAATAGCAAACTAATAACTTAAAATAAATGGAGTAGCTAGGGGTTGATTTAATTGTGCTCCATAGCAAAAGTTGGCAAAAAAATTGCCAGGCGCCTCTCTCCCAAATATCTCGTTCGCTACTCTCCTCCAATCTCTCGCGCGCTTCCTCACTTTTTATACAAACACAAGCGTATAAAAATTGTTTCTAATTGTATAAAGCAGAGAAAATTGTATAAATACATATATTTTTGTTCCCCTCTTCCAGATCTCGCTCGCCACCCTCGCCTTTCTGACTTATACAAACAGAAGCGAAATGTATAAATTGTGTTTCTGTTTGTAGAAAGCGTGAGAAAATTGTATATACACATGCAAGTACATATATTTTCGTCCTATACACTTATAATTGTACAATAAAAATACTCACCTGCCCAGTTTCTTTTTCCTTTCTCTCTTCCTGGTTTTATACAATTTTCAAATTGTATCTAATTTCTCTCTTTCTCGTTTTATACAATTCAATTCAATTGTATATTCCTTGTCAAGTCTCTCTTGTCTTTCTCTCTTTCTCATTTTATACAAATTCAAATTGTATATAATCATCCAATACACTTATAATAATACAATTCGTTTTATACACTTCGTTTTTATACAGTTCTTTGCCCAAGTGTCTTTCTCTTTCTTGTTTTATACACTTCGTTTTATACAATTTGCTTCAACTGTATATGTATAGCGAATTATACAGTTTCTATGTTTGCTATGGAGCGCAATTATGCAAACTTTGCTATAGCATACAAATATGAATTTTGTATTTGCTATATGTGAAAATTGCCCTTAATTTAATTATAAATAATGGTTATAGTTATCAAAATGTGTGTCAATATGTGTGTCTTTCACTATTGTATCAATATGTGTGTCTTTGACATTTTAAACAAATCAAAATACTCCTCTTATCACACCCAGTGTCTCCTAAAATCTCTCACACTCCCTTACATCAATCATCCACATTTAATTCAGAATTTGAAAATTTCACTCTCTCTTTCTCCTAATGAAAGTGATAACACTCGTCTTATCCCACCAAGACAAGTCACTCACAAGATCCACAACACACAAGATCAAGTTCACCCATGATAAAGATGTGTAGTGCAATGAAATACAATGTCAAGTATAGTGATGCATGTCTGACCTAATGATACACACCAGCTGTCTCTCAGTCCGGGACATATGGGGAACATATTTTTCCATGCATCCATTGCGGTGTGCAATACGATCCTTGATAATAGTAACCATCGCAGCATGCGATACGTCTCTCAAAATATAGTATCCATCGCGGAGCGCGATACATCCCTAAAAATGCTACATTATTTTTAATAGATTTTTTTTCTTTATCAATGCACATAACACTTGTCACAACCATGTCTCCGAACAATGCAAATGAAATGTTCACAAAATAACGAGGAGATGACCATTTTTCATGACATTGCACTATTCATAACAACATCAACAATGATTCAACAAGCTGTTCAAACGATTCTCCATTATCAGCGTATCATACACAAACAATTAATCAATGTGGACAAGTCAATTCATCACCAGTTTCGTTACTCCCAAGCATATACCACAAAGAAATACACGCATTTCATACACTTAACAAGGGTTTATAAATTCACTTCCCTCAAATAATCAAGAATTCATTCCGCCACCTGAGTATTCCACTTTTGTTGAGCTCCAAATCAATACAATCTATCCAAACAAATTACCATAATAAGATTTTGAAACCAACAACACTCACATCATTATGTCTTTAGCCTAGACCCAAAAACTCTCCTGAATTTATAATCAAAATCCTAATTTTGATGTCAACTAATATACCCATTTCTCATAGCTTTCAAACTTCAAGTCTAAGGTTAAGTTCCAATTCCGCAACTTTCATAAATCTAATAAATAAATAACAATATTTAAAAATTAAAGCCACTAATTACGAAACCAGTGTCGATAACATTGGACAAAAATCAAATCAACCCTTTAACTTTGAACCAAACTGCCAGCAATCCTAACCTTTGAATTCTAAACCCCCATTTATGTGGTAGTTAACCACTAAAAAGAATACTCACAATCTCAAGGGACCCACACAAAACATTCACCATGTTCACTTTAATTTTCCAGTCTTATCCATTATAATATAATAATTATATTCATGATTCCCAACAACTAATTAATATGCAAATAAGAAAGAAAAGAATTTGCTAAGTTATTCTATTTTACTTGAAATAACTAGTAATCTCCATGTCCACTCGTTAGCATTTAAAATTCTTTTCTCAGCGCCACAATATGTTTTTGTTAATCTGTTTCGTCAGTATCTTGCTTTCAACAATATAGGGCTTTGCCCTTATTTATTTTATTGTTTTATTATTTATTTATTTTCCTTTTCTATTATTATTAGCAATAAAATAATCCTTTATTAAATTCAAAAATCATGTCACTCATTCTTATAAGCATAAATTATTTATAAAGCCTACTAAAAAAGTTAATATAAAAATAATATTTAAAATTTATAGAACGACCAAAAGGGTGTTTACATTATCCACCACTAATAATCATGTTCGTCCTCGAACATAAAGAGGAAGATAAAAATTAATTGATGTTACCAAAAGCTTGTACAACCTCCTACCAAGTGATCTCCTCCTTGAGGTAATTCCCACAAGATTAACAATCAAGAAGTGAACTTTCGAATCATATTTTGGAAGAAAATAAATTAAGAGTGATTATCAAGCCTCAAAATAACTCTTGGATCTAACTTAAACTCGAACCCACTGGACAAATCTTTTCTCATATAACCAAGATAACCTTGTAAATCAAAATTGGCTACAACCATAAGTAATGAGCCTGAATCAAGCACCAAACACCTATCATCCAAAAACCATAAGATTTTTTTCCCATGATTCCCTTCTCACAACACGATCTTTTCACGAGTTCAAGTTATAAAAATATGATTTTAGACATCGATTACTTATCAAAGGAGAATCAAACTTATCTAACCCAAAGAAGAATAAGATCAAGTAACCACCCAACAATCTATACACCCTAAGATGCAGAACCATTAACAACATTGTCGGATAACTATTAGTATACTTGGAAGCTCTTCTATAAGTTCTCATAAGTAATGTGGTACATGTAAAATTATTGGTATACTTCAACTATCCCAAATACTACCAAATTTTTCGTAACTGAAATGGCCAAATTTGCACAAGGATATCACTCTACTTGGAGGACAATTGCAGCATCAGTACACCTGATCCACCACTAGGAATTCACCCATGGATATGAAAAAGTACGTGGCATAGACGATGAATACTACTCCAAATAATGTACAATACGAAGAAGTTGGTCACATAAAAATATACAAAATCAAAGTCTAATAATATAAGATACCCATTTCATTGTGCCTATCTCAAGAATTTTCATTCATCTAACTCCATTTCCATGATTATTAACCACCCACAATCAACCAGTCTAGTGCTTATTAGAGTCGTACGCATACTTTTCACAGTATTCCATTGAAATCGAGACTCTTAATACTAACAAAACACTATAACCACATCAGTCATTTACCCTACCCTCAAACCATCACTAGTACCAAAGTCTTTTAACAAACACATTATCACCTCCAAAATTTGTAACTATGGCGTTCTCTCTTTCCAAATAAGCATTTTATGATAAATATGAGTCCAACACAAGGCTGATAAACACTAATTTCAAATTTGATAGTACCTTTCCATCGAGATAAAACTATTAAATCACACTCAAATTCAACTCCACACAATCTTTCACATGCAAAGTTTCAATTACCATTCAACCTATCATATACCTCATATTAAAACTTAAAGATAGTCTTGATCTCTCTAATAATTCAGTATACTATAAGTTAGTAACCTCTACTCACAAAGGGCTATGTAATGCATTATAACGACTTATATCGTTCCATCAAGTAGTTATAATCCACTCAAACTCCTCATTAACCATGAAAAACTGTAGGTCCACTCTGATTAACATCCATAATTATCTATCATATTTTGAACAATCTAGCTCGACATAATCATATAGAATCTTTCATACATCATTGCTTGTAACCCAAACCAAAACCCAATCTTTATAAAAATCGATAATAAAATCGTAGTAGGTTTATTCTGAATAAATTCATATCAAAAGTCACATTAGAACTCAAAGATAAAAATCAATATAACCTTCAACTCCTAACCAAAGTCTATATGAGTGGTCTTATTACTTCAATTCTCTTAAATTCTTCTCATGACACAAAATTCTGAGTATCTTGAACTCTTCAATACGCCGCGATGAATGCATGGACAGATATATCACCTATGGGTCGCGGACTGAGAGACAGCGAGTGTGTATCACTAGGTCAGACATGCATTAGTATACTTGACATTGCATTTCATTGCATTGCACATATTTATCATTACTGAACTTGATATTGTATTTTGCTGATCTTGTGAGTGTCTTTCTGTGAAAATTGTGACTGATGAATATTGAGCTTGTTATTGAAGATATACAATTGTTAGAATGTTGTTGGTGAAGATATGAAACTGTTAAAGTGTTGTTGTGAGTTATGCGCTTTGTAAACCGTGAATTGTTAGGTTGGACTGGTTTTATTAAGTTGTAGTTATGGAGGTTCGATTGGGGTGGTAAGGATACCAGTATTATGTTCCCTTAACTCGTGTTTAGAGGTTTATTGAGTACCGTGTGATTCGGTACTCACCCCATGCTATTTCATTTTTTTTGTAGGTTACTAGTCTAGATATTTGTGGTATATTCTCTCTTTTTTCCCGAGGCTTCTTAGAGATTTGTGAGGTAGTTGTTTGTCATCTCAGCAGAACTTCTTACTTCTGTTTATGATCTTGTTCTACTTTAGAAACAAGTTAATATGAGACTTGTATTTTTCTTTTGATTCAATTGGAATACTTTAGAGGCTGTACACGTGACAATCAGGTTTTTTGGGGGTATTTTTAAGTTGATTGTAAAATTTCCGTATTTTTATTATAATGGTTGAGTTTGAGGTTGACTTGTCTTGGTGGGATAACACGAGTGCCTTCACGTTCAGTTTTGGATCATGAAAAAATGGTATAAGAGCCCTAGGTTCATATGTCTCACGTGTATAAAAGCCGAGTCTATGTAGAGTCTCAAGATCGATATGGAGACGTCTGTACTTATTTTCGAGAGGCTATAGTGACTTTTATTAAAAATATTCACTTCTTGAATCTCTATCGTGCGTCCATGGTCCAATCTTGATTCATATTGCTTCATTTTGTTCTATCTCACTTATGTGATGACTCGTGCGTTGTTTCTCATATGAGTAATGGTGTCGAGTATGGCTTGGATGTTAGATATGGTATTAATGTGGAAGTGATATACTTTTGAAAATAATATGTATTTAGATTAAGAATGTTCAAAGGTTTTAAAGAGTTGTGTAGAGCGATGATTTGATAATGCATTTTGAGGATATTTGAATGATGAGGATGAACAATGGATTAAGAAACTTAATGAGCGTCTTATACTTTGTTTAGGCTAGTCATCTAGTACTGGGATAAATATACTTGTGTAGTGTAGGCAGAATCGGGAATGATTCGATTATTGAGTGTGAAATTATTAAAGGAAACGCTAGATAATGAACTTTGTAACTTTGAAACTATAGTTAGTAAAGTTGTCATAACATGTATGGGTTGCATAGCGAACGATGAGAATAATGTTGCACCAATTGAGGTTAAAATTTCTACTATGATTTTATGGATTGATTGTATATCAAAGAAGGTCATGATACGACTACTACAATAGTATCGATGCTTCCTTGGTAGAGTTATGAAGTGTATTACTTTTGATATTGACCTGACCTATGAAAAGAATACATATAGCTTGGGCTAGATACAAAAATAATTTGATAATATTTTACAGCTATTTGATGGGTAGAAATGTGTGGCCTATTCGGATATAATCCTCTCGGTAGGTATGATATATTCTAGTGGTGGATCTAATAATTTTTGTTATGTGACACTACTAGCATATGTAAATGGATACGTTGACTGTCAAGTGTGAATACTAACTACTTAAAGAGTTATCAGTTGTATCATATACTCGTATAACGAGATGTAGTGTTCCATTTATATTCGAGAAACCAATTAGCTTGTTATTAAGAACGAATGGGTTAAGCATTAGTTTTAAAAAAGCTTTCAGTGGTGGATCTTTGGTACAATATTGATGTTTTTAGGTTGTGAAGTGTATTTTGAGGATTTTAAATAAGTGATGATTAAATCGTAAGCTCCATAGAAGTGGATAGGTATCAGGATGACAAGCTTATAGGTAAAGGAAGTCTCAACGAGTATACTTGTGTGAAGGTAATTGATGAATTTAGTAAGAAAGTGCATATGAGATTGGGTTAGTCCTTTGGTTTTGGTTGGTATAACTGGATTTAAGGTGTCATATTGATGAAAAAGTTGACTTCGTGGTGATGACAAGATCTAACATAACATGATGGTAATAAGAGTTTGTGATGGACTGTGATTGAGATGCAACTATATAATAAGGATTGTTGGTTAAACAAATTTTGCATAGTAATAATGACTGTGAGTATCTAAGTTTGTGATTGGATACTATTTGGTGAGTAGCTTGATTGCATATCAAGTTATAGCGGGAGCTGAGATACCGCTCGAATAGAATTGAAATGAACTGGAGTCACAAATGAAAAGAATTAGTGGGATGTAGTTTAGTCATGGGAAGGAGTCGATCGAGAACAAAGATATTTATTTTGAGTGCAAGGACCAAAAATGTATCTTTAGATGGTGGAGAATTTTGTTCAGGGACACATGGTTCCATCTGTTTTGCTATGATTATGGTGATAGTGTTACATATCGTTCATATCAGTTAAATTCTATTTGGATAAGATTTGAAAAATAAGTGTACAAACGTTCAACTCTAGTGTGTTGATAAGTTTTTTTTTTGGTCTTAAGTTTGATAATGAGTCTAGATAAACCTTTAGCAAGATATGATAAAGGTCGATGGAGAGGCGATTAATAATAAGCTAAGATACGTGAATTTTTAAGAAATCTTCAATATATGAGTTAATGTTGGTAGATAAACGGATTTGGTTACACAGTTGAATTTGAAATTCATGTTTTTCATGGTGGGTTTAGGTTTGTAGCAGTAGGTTTTGTTAAGGTATGAATTAAAATGATAAAAAATGATTGATTTCATCGGATATTGAGCATTTGAAAGGACTTGTGCATGGTTTAAGTTGTAAAGTTAGTTACTTTTGATTGTTAAAGGATTTAAGGAAGGGTTTCACATAAGGTTTTGATTTAAAGTATAAGGTTGAATTTCATGGATTACTGGTCAAATATTAAGATTAGTAAGTGAGCTAGCGAAAGAAACAAGATTTTGGTGTATTAAAGAGTTCAAGGTATTTAACAATTTTCATCATGAAAAGAATTTAAGAGATGTGAAGGAATAAGACCTCTTATATAAACTTTTGGTTTGAAGTGAAGGTTGTATGGATTTTCATATATAAGTTCTAATATGAGTATGAATGTAAATTAATTTGCTATAGACTTATTCAGGTTTTATCATCGACTTTTATAAAGATGCAGTTTTAATTTAGATGACAACAATGATGTGTGAACAATTGTATATGATTATGTTGAGCTAGATTATTCAAAATATGATAGGTAACTTACGAATGTTCAACGGTGTGGACCTACAGTTCCATATGGTTAATGAAGATATTGAGGAGGTTGAAACTACTTCATTGATTGGACGATATAGACTGATATGATGTGTTACATAGGAATTCGATGGTTGGTAGAAATTATGAGCTTATAATGATTTGTTAGTATTAGTAGTGTTGACTTTAATGAAATATTGTGAAGATATGTGGGGTTTGATACTTGAGTATGTGTACGATTGTAATGGACTACACTAGTTAGTTGTGTGTGGCTAAAAATCAAAGAGATGGGGTTAAATGAATCGAAATGTTTGATATAGGCACTATGAAAAGAGTATCTTGAGTTGTTTGACCTTGGTTCCATACTTTTTTATGTGACCATCTTCTTCGTCTGGAAATTATTTAGAGTGTGATTCACTGCTAAAGCTACGATTGTTTCCACATCTATGGGTGTATCCCTAGTGGTGGATCGGGTGTACTGATCCTACGATGTCCTCTTGGTAGGATAGGATGCTTGAAAAGACTAGATTATTTTAGATATGATATATTTGACGTTGTCTTGGAGCAGTTGAAGTATTGTTGTGGTTCGACATGTGCCACTTTGCTTTTGAGAACTTATGAGAGAGTTATCGTGAGGAGTGAGTTTTGGTTGCTTGGATTTATCGCTCGGTAGGTGGTTACTTAAATCAATTCCTTCTTTAGATCAGATGAGTTTGATTATTCTTCTTACGTACGTGATGTTTAAAGATCATATTTTTATAGCTTAAGTCCATGGAAGGATTATACTGTGAGAATGGAAGAGGATAAAATTTGTGATGGTTTGTGCATTATGAGTTTTGTGGTTGTTGGTTAAAGTTCACTTTTGGTTGTAGCAGGTATCAATTCAGAATGTTATCTTAGTTATTCTATAAAAGACTCGTCATAATGGTTGTATTATGGCCCCATAGGTTCCACTTTAGATTGAGTTCAAGGGTTAGTATGTGGCTTGATAATTACTCTTGATTTCTAGAAATTTTAAAATTTTATTCGTAAGTTCAGTTTTCAGTAGTTTATCTTGATGAAATGGTCTTAAGGAGGAGCTCACTTTGAAAAATAAACATTGACAATGGAAATTATACCTCAGGTGTTTGGTACTGTCATTATTCCTAGTTCTTATTTTTAATGTTTAAGGACGAACATGATTTTTAGTGGTGGATAATGTAATGACCCGGAGGTCATTTTAGAAATCTTTATAAATTACCAGTTTTACCCCTATCGATAGTTGTCTCCAGTTATTTCTATCAGTCGCGTGTGTTCGAAAATTTTTGAACTATTTGATAACTACGGGTATTTAATTGACAGAAATTTATAAATAATTAAGGAAAAATGCACAAGTACCCCCTCAACTTATGCCTGAAATTTCAGAGACACACTTATACTATATTAAGGTCCTATTATCCCCTGAACTTATTTTATAAGTAATTTTCTACCTCTTTGCGGCCTACATGGCAATAGCTTGAAAAAAAAGTCAACCAGCGTTGGGCCCACAAGATAGTACAACGTAGGCCGAAAAGGGGTAGAAAATTATTAATAAAATAAGTTTAGGGAGCTAATAGGACCTTAGTATAGTATAACTGTGTCTCTGAGATTTTAGGCATAGGTTGAAAAGGTACTTGTGCATGATCCCAAAAATTAATTTATTTAATTAATAATAATAGGCTAAGTCTGAAAATTTTAAGACCCTATATCACTTGGCCCATATATAAAATTGAATTAAGTAGAAAGAAGTGGGATATTTTTGAGTCATAACTCAAAAAGCTAGCGCAGTTGTGCACGAACTGAAAAAAAAAAAGAGTCAAGCGACGTTCTTTGATGTATGCATGAAATTGTATAGTGAATCTATATTAATATAATAATATATTTATTTAAGGATATGGGACTAAGTTTGCTGTATTAAAAATTGAAAATTAAATTGTAAAATTTAGTTAAATAATGATGAATTATTGAAGGGAAATTAATGATGTTCCAGACAATTTTTGGAATACAAGTTAAACATTGGAAACTGCAGAATCTTGATGATTTTATTTTTATAAGCTATATGTCTATTTTAGATATTGACTTGTGGCGAAGGTTACTGGTAGCATAATCAGTTGTTGGGTTGGAATTTTATGATAGTTATCATATACAGACCCAAATTGATATATTGAGATATATGATTATATATTGTGTGTATTATATAATATAAAAATTATTATGGTTATAGTGTTTGGAGAAATTATAACTTAACTCTAGACTTGAAATTTAAGAAATATGAGATTTTACCTATTGGTTGGAATCAAGATTTAGAAATTTTATTATAAATTTAAGTGAGTTTTTGGGTCTAGGCTAGACCCATAGTAATGTGGTTGTTGTTAGTTTCGAAATCTCATTGTGATTATTAATGTGAATAGATTGCTTTGGGTTGGAAGTACAACGAAAAGGGAATGATCAAGTCACGGAGTGATTATTCGATTATTTGAGGCAAGTGGATTCCTAAACCCTTGTTAAGTGTATGGAATTTGTGTATTTCTTTGTGGTATATGTTGGGGAGTAATGGAACTTGGTGATGGGTTGACTTGTCCATGTTGAATGATTCTAATGATGGAAAAAGAGTAGTGAAAAAGGAATGTGATTAATTGTTTGTTGACCTATTGAGAATGATTTGAAAAGCTAGTTGAATCATTGTTGATGTTATATCTTGATTGTGTTGTCGTGAATTGTAAAATGTTATGAAAATGGTCATCTCCTCATTGTTTCTGTGAACATGTCATTTGCATTATTCTGAGACATGGTTGTGGTAAGTGTTATGTGCATTGAGAAAGAATAAGAGATTAAAGAGGATGTACCATTTCGAGTGAAGTATTGCACGCCGTAATAAATATTACATTTCGAGGGACGTATTGCACGCCGTAATGATTACTATTATCGAGTGTCTCGCACGCCGCGATGAATGCATGGACAGATATGTCACCTATGGGTCCCGGACTGAGAGACAATGAGTGTGTATCACTAGGTCAAAAATGCATCACTATACTTGACATTGCATTCCATTGCATTGCACATATTTATCATTACTGAACTTGATATTGTGTTTTGCTGATCTTGTGAGTGCCTTTCTGTGGAAATTGTGACTGATGAATATTGAGCGTGTTATTGAAGATATACAATTGTTAGAGTGTTGTTGGTGAAGATATGAAATTGTTAAAGTGTTGTTGTGATCTGTGCGCTTTGTAAACCGTGAATTGTTAGGTTGGACTGGTTTTTATACAAGTTGTAGTTATGACGGTTCGATTGGGGTGGTAAGGATACCAGTATTATGTTACCTTAACTCGTGTTTAGAGGTTTACTGAGTACCGTGTGGTTTGGTACTCACCATTTGCTATTACATTTTTTTTAGGTTACTAGCTTAGACATTTGTGGTATATTCTCTCTTTTTTTCCAAGGCTTCTTAGAGATTTGTGAGGTAGTTGTTTGTCATCTCAGCAGACCTTCTTACTCCTGTTTATGATCTTGTTCTACTTTAGAAACAAGTTAATATGAGACTTGTATTTTTCTTTTGGTTCAATTGGAATACTTTAGAGGCTTGTACACGTGACAATCAGGTTTTGGGGGTATTGTTAAGTTGATTGTAAAATTTCCGCACTTTTATTATAATGGTTGAGTTTGAAGTTGACTTGTCTTGGTGGGATAAGACGAGTGCCTTCCTTCACGTTCAGTTTTGGATTATGAAAAAATGGTATAAGATCCCTAGGTTCATAGGTCTCACGTGTATAAAAGCCGAGTCTATGTAGAGTCTCGAAGATCGATATGGAGACGTCTATACTTATTTTCGTGAGGCTACAGTGACTTTTAGGAAAAATATTCACTTCTTGGATCTCTATCGTGCGTCCATGGTCCAATTTTGATTCATATTGCTTCATTTTGTTCTCTCTCACTTATGTGATGACTCGTGCATTGTTTCTCATATGAGTAGCGGTGTTGAGTATAACTTGGATGTTAGATCTGGTATTAATGTGGAAGTGATATACTTTTGAAAAGAATGTGTATTTAGATTAAGAATGTTCAAAGGTAAAGAGTTGTGTAGAGCGATGACTTGATAATGCATTTTGAGGATATTTGAATGATGAGGTTGAACATTGGATTAAGAAACTTAATGAGCGTCTTATACTTTGTTTAGGCTAGTCATCTAGTTGTGGGATCAATATATTTGTGTGGTGTAGGCAGAATCGAGAATGATTCGACTATTGAGAGTGAAATTATTAAAGGAAACGCTAGATAATGAACTTTGTAACTTTGAAAACTATAGTTAGTAAAGTTGTCATAACATGTATGGGTTGCATAGTGAACGATGAGAATAATGTTGCACCAATTGAGGTTAGAATTTCTACGATGATTTTATAGATTGTTTGTATATCAAAGAAGGTCATGATACGACTATTACAATAGTAATGGATACGTTGACTATTAAGTGTGAATACTAACTACTTGAAGAGTTATCAGTTGTATCATATGCTTGTATAACGAGATGTAGTGTTCCATTCATATTCGAGAAATCAATTAGCTTGTTATTACGAATGAATGGGTTAAGCATCAGTTATAAGAAAGCTTTTAGTGGTGGATCTTTGGTACAATATTGATGTGTTTAGGTTGTGAAGTATATCTTGAGGATTTTAAATAAGTGATGATTACATCGTAAGCTCCATGGAAGTGGATCAATATCAGGATGACAAGCTTATAGGTAAAGGAAGCCTCAAAGAGTATACTTGTGTGAAGGTAATTGATGAATTTAGTAAGAAAGTGCAACTGAGATTGGGTTAGTCCTTTGGTTTTGGTTGGTATAACTGGATTTAAGGTGTCATATTGATGAAAAAGTTGACTTTGTGGTGATAACAAAATCTAAAAGAGCATGATGGTAATAAGAGTTTGTGATGGACTGTGATTGAGATGCAACTATATAATAAGGATTGTTGGTTAAACAAATTTTGCATAGTAATAATGACTGTGAATATCTAAGTTTGTGATTGGATACTATCTGTGAGTAGCTTGATTGCATAGAAAGTTATAGCGGGAGCTGAGATACCGCTCGAATAGAATTGAAATGAACTAGAGTCACAAACGAAAAGAATTAGTGGGATATAATTTAGTCATGGGAAGGAGGTGATCGAGAACAAAGATATTTATTTTGAGTGCAAGGACCAAAAATGTATCTTTAGATGGTGGATAATTTTGTTCAGAGACACATGGTTCATCTGTTTTGCTATGATTATGGTGATAGTGTTACATATCGTTCATATCAGTTAAATTCTATTTTAAAAAAAATTGAAAAATGAGTGTACAGACGTTCAACTCTAGTGTGTTGATAAATTTTTTTTGTGGTCTTCAGTTTGATATTGAGTCTAGCTAAACCTTTAGCAAGATATGATAAATGTCGATGGAGAGGCGATCAATAATAAGCTAAGATACGTGAATTTTGATAAAATCTTCAATGTATGAGCTAATGTTGGTATCAAAAGGATTTGGTTACACAATTGTATTTGAAATTCATGTTTTTCATGGTGGGTTTAGGTTTTTAGAAGTAGGTTTTGTTAAGGTATGAATTAAAATGATAAGAAATGATTGATTTCATCGGGTATTGAGCATTTGAAAGGACTTGTGCATGGTTTAAGTTGTAAAGTTAGTTACTTTTGATTGTTAAAGGATTTAAGGAAGGGTTTCACATAAGGTTTTAATTTAAAGTATAAGGTTGAATTTCATGGATTACTGGTCAAATATTAAGATTAGTAAGTGAGCTAGCGAAAGAAACAAGATTTTGGTATATTAAAGAGTTCAAGGTATTTAAAAATTTTCATGAAAAGAATTTAAGAGATGTGAAGGAATAAGACCTCTTATATAAACTTTTGGTTTAAAGTGAAGGTTGTATGAATTTTTATATATAAGTTCTAATATGAGTATGAATATGAATTAGTTCGCTATAGAATTATTCAAGTTTTATCATCGACTTTTATAAAGATGCAGTTTTAGTTTAGGTGACAACAATGATGTGTGAACGATTGTATATGATTATGTTGAGCTAGATTATTCAAAATATGATAGGTAACTTACGAATGTTCAACAGTGTGGACCTACAGTTCGATATGGTTAATGAAGATTTTGAAGGGGTTGAAACTACTTTATTGATTGGACGATAGGATCTGTTACATAGGAATTCGATGGTTGGTAAAAATTATGAGCTTATAATATACGGAAATCTTGGAGTGACCAAGAATATCCTTGAGTATTGACATGAGGTATATGATAGGTTGAATGGTAATTGAAACTTGGTATGTAAAAGATTCATGGAGTTGACATTGGGTGTGATTCAATAGTTTTACCCCGCTGAGAAAGTACTTTCAGATTTAAAATTAGTTATCTTCCTTGGGTGTGACCCATATCTATCATGAAATGCTTATTTGGAAAGAGAGAGAACCATAGTTTAAAATTTTTGGAGGTGATAATGTGCTTGTTAATAATACTTTGATACTAGTAACAGCTTAAGAGTAAGGTAAATAATCAGCATGGTTATGATGATTTATTAGTATTAGGAGTGTTGACTTTAATGAAGTATTGTGAAGATATGTGGGGTTTGATACTTGAGCAAGTGTACGATTGTAATGGACTACACTAGTTAGTTGTGTGTGGCTAAAAATCAAAGAGATGGGGTTAAATGAATCGAAATGTTTGATATAGGCACTATGAAAAGAGTATCTTGAGTTATTTGACCTTGATTCCGTACTTTTTTATGTGACCATCTTCTTCGTCTGGACATTGTTTAGAGTGTGATTCACTGCTTATGCTACGATTGTTTCCACATCTATGGGTGTATCCCTAGTGGTGGATCGGGTGTACTGATCATACGATGTCCTCTTAGTAGGATAGGATGCTTGAAAAGACTGGGTTGTTTTAGATATGATATATTTGACGTTGTCTTGGAGCAGTTGAAGTATTGTTGTGGTTCGACATGTGTCACTTTGCTTTTGAGAACTTATGAGAGAGTGATCGTGAGGAGTGAGTTTTGGTTGCTTGGATGTATCGTTCGCTAGGTGGTTACTTAATCAATTCCTTCTTTAGATCAGATGAGTTTGATTATTCTTCTTAAGTACATGATGTTTATAGATCATATTTTTATAGGTTAAGTCCATGGAAGGATTATACTGTGAGAATGGAAGAGGATAAAATTTGTGATGGTTTGTGCATTATGAGTTTTGTGGTTGTTGGTTAAAGTTCACTTTTGGTTGTAGCAGGTATCAATTCAGAATGTTATCTTAGTTGTGCTATAAAAGATTCATCATAATGGTTGTATTATGGCCCCATAGGTTCCACTTTATATTGTGTTCATGGGTTAGTATGTGCCTTGATAATTACTCTTGATTTGTAGAAATTATAAAGTTTTATTCGAAAGTTCAGTTTTCAGTAGTTTATCTTGATGAAATGGTCTTAAGGAGGAGCTCACTTTGAAAAATAAACATTGACTATGGAAATTATACCTCAGGTGTTTGGTAACTTCAATTATTCCTAGTTCTTCTTCTTTATGTTTGAGGACGAACATTGTTTTTAGTGGTGGATAATGTAATGATCCAGAGGTCATTTTTGAAATCTTTATAAAATTACCATATTTACCCCTCTCGATAGTTGTCTCGAGTTATTTCTATCAGTCGATAAAGTGTGTTTGAAAATTTTTGAACTATTCGATAACTACGGGTATTTAATTCACATAAATTTATAAATAATAAAGGGAAAATGCACAAGTATCCCCTCAACCTTTGCCCGAAATTTCATAGACACACTTATTCTATACTAAGGTCCTATTATCCCCCTAAACTTATTTTATAAGTAATTTTCTACCCCTTTTCGGGCTACGTGGCACTAGCCACTAGCTTGAAAAAAAGGTCAACCAGCGTTGGGCCCACAAGATAGTACCACGTAAGTTGAAAAGGGGCAGAAAATTATTAATAAAATAAGTTTGGAGGTAATAAGACTTTAGTATAGTATAAGTGTGTCTCTAAGATTTCGGGCATTAATTGAAAAGGTACTTGTGCATAATCCCAAAAATTAATTTATTTAGTTAATAATAATAGGCTAAGTCTGAAAATTTTAAGACCCTATATCACTTGGCCCATATATAAAATTGAATTAAGTAGAAAGAAGATATTTTTGAGTCATAACTCAAAAAGCTAGCGCAGTTGTGCACGAACTGAAAAAAAAAAGAGTCAAGCGACGTTCTTTGATGTATGCATGAAATTGTATAGTGAATCTATATTAATATAATAATATATTTATTTAAGGATATGGGACTAAGTTTGTTGTATTAGAAATTGAAAATTAAATTGTAACATTTAGTTAAATAATGATGAATTATTGAAGGGAAATTAATGATGTTCCAGACAATTTTTGGAATACAAAAACATTGGAAACTGCAGAATCTTGATGATTTTCTTTTTATAAGCTATATGTCTATTTTAGATATTGACTTGTTGCAAAGGTTACTGGTAGCATAATCAGTTGTTGGGTTGGAATTTTATTATAGTTATCATATACAGATCCAAATTGATATATTGAGATATATGATTATATATTGTGTGTATTATATAATATGAAACTTATCACGGTTGAGTGTTTGGAGAAATTATGACTTAACCCTAGATTTGAAATTTAAGAAATATGAGATTAACCTGATGATTGGAATCAAGATTTAGAAAATTTATTATAAATTTGAGTGAGTTTCTTGTTAGTTTCAAAATTTCATTGTGATTATTAATGTGAATAGAGTTGGAAGTACAACGAAAAGGGAAGGCTCAAGTTCATGAGTGATTGTTCGATTATTTGAGGCAAGTGGATTCCTAAACCCTTATTAAGTGTATAAAATTTGTGTATTTTCTTGTGGTATGTGTTGGGGAGTAATGGAACTTGGTGATGGGTTGACTTGTCCATGTTGAATGATTCTAATGATGGAAAAAGAGTAGTGAAAAAGGAATGTGATTAATTGTTTGTTGACCTGTTGAGAATGATTTGAAAAGCTAGTTGAATCATTGTTGATGTTATATCTTGATTGTGTTGTCGTGAATTGTAAAATGTTATGAAAATGGTCATCTCCTCATTGTTTCTGTGAACATATCATTTGCATTATTCTGAGACATGGTTGTGACAAGTGTTATGTGCATTGAGAAAGAATAAGAAATTAAAGAGGATGTACCATTTCGAGGGACGTATCACGCGTCACGATAGATATTATATTTCGAGGGACGTATCACGCGTCACGATATATATTATATTTCGAGGGACGTATCGCACGCCGAGAAGATTACTATTATCGAGGGTCTCGCACACTGCTATGGATGCATGGACAGATATGTCCTCCATGGGTCCCGGACCGAGAGACAATAGGTGTGTATCACTAGGTCAGACATGCATCACTATACTTGACATTGCATTCCATTGCATTACACATATTTATCATTACTGAACTTGATATTCTATTTTGTTGATCTTGTGAGTGCCTTTCTGTGGAACTTGTGACTGATGAAATGTTATTGAAGATATGCAATTGTTAGAGTGTTTTTTTTGAGGCTATGAAATTGTTAAAGTGTTGTTGCGCTATGTTTTTTTTTGTAAACCGTGAATTATTAGGTTGAACTGGTTTTATACAAAGTTGTAGTTGTGCAGGTTCGGTTAGGGCGGTAAGGAGTAGCCCTTTTATGTTCCTTTAACTCGTGTGTAGAGGATTACTTCCTGAGTACCGTGTGGTACTAATCCTTTGCTATTACATTTTTTTTAGGTTACTAGCCCAAACATTTGTGATATATTCTCTTTTTTTTTCGAGCTTCTTGAAAATTTGTGAGGTAGGCGTTTGTCATATCAGCAGACATTCTTACTCCTATTTATGATCTTGTTCTACTCTAGAAACAGGTTCATATGAGATTTGTATTTTTCTTTTGATTCAATTATAATACTTTAGAGGCTTGTACACGTGATAACCAGGTTTTGGGGATATTTTTAAGCTGATTGTAAAATTTCCACAATTTTATTATAATGGTTGAGTTTTAGGCTGACTTGTCTTGATCATTCATCATAGCCATTTTTGAATCGTAACAATGATTTTGGTATGAATATTGCAATTTTACATTCATATTAATTGTACTTTGGAATTCTAGATTCATACTCATTGTATGCACAAAATAACTTCTTCTTTTTTTTTTTGTATGAATTTGACATGAAACATGTCTTCTGTGTTTGTTATTGATTTAAATTAATTATGATTTTTTGAAATGTGTTCTTCGTTTCTATTTTATAAAGTCGTTGTACATACAAATTATATACACAAAATATTAGTTATAAGTTTGTATGATTTTGATACGAAGATTGCAATTTCATGTCTATGTTAGGTATACCTTTAAATTTTGAAGTTATACTCATTGTATACACAAAATGAATTGTATTTGTTCAACTATTGAAGTCTAATTATATACACACTATATACATCACTTGTGGTTATTTTTTGTATGAAGTTTTTCAATCTTATATGCATTTTGGCAATACATATTTTTCTTGCATATAAAGTATGGGGTATGAAATAGATATTAAAATAGAGTACTTCAAAATATTAAAAGTATTTTATAAATCATTGAAGTTTAATTAGATGCACATAATATTCACATTACCGTTAGTTTAAAAAAAATATACTATACATATAAAAAATCATATTTTTCAAAAAAGTAAAGTCATATATATATATATATATATATATATATATATATATAAAGTAAGTTTCAATTTTTTTTTAAAAAAATTTTATCAGAAACGATAAAAAATACGTGCAATGGTGCAAGTATTTCCATTCTTTTTTGGGCAACTTTCACGTATAGGAAATCAAAAATTCATATTTGTATGCTATAGCAAAGTTTGCATAATTGCGCTCCATAGCAAACATAGAAACTGTATAATTCACTATACATATACAGTTGAAGCAAATTGTATAAAACGAAGTGTATAAAACAAGAAAGAGAAAGACACTTGGGCAGAGAACTGTATAAAAACGAAGTGTATAAAACGAATTGTAGTATTATAAGTGTATAGAACGATTATATACAATTTGAATTTGTATAAAATGAGAAAGAGAGAAAGACAAAAGAGACTTGACAAGGAATATACAATTGAATCGAATTATATAAAACGAGAAAGAGAGAAATGAGATACAATTTGAAAATTGTATAAAACGAAAAAGAGAGAAAGGGAAAAGAAATTGGGCAGGGGAGTATTTTTATTGTATAATTATAAGTGTATAGGACGAAAATATATGTACTTGCATGTGTATATACAATTTTTTCATGCTTTATACAAATAGAAACACAATTTATACATTTCGCTTCTGTTTGTATAAGTGAGAGAGGTGAGGGTGGCGAGCGAGATCTGGAAGAGGGGAGAGAGGGGAACAAATATATATGTATTTATACAATTTTCTCTGCTTTATACAATTAGAAACAATTTTTATACACTTGTGTTTGTATAAAAAGTGAGGAAGCGAGCGAGAGATTGGAGGAGAGTGGCGAGCGAGATATTTGGGAGAGAGACGTCTGTCAATTTTTTGCAAACGTTTGCTTGGAACACAATTAAATCAAACCCTAGCTACTTCATTTATTTTAGTTTATTAATTTGCTATTATATACAAATTTCCTTTTTTTTTCTGCACTAATAGGTGAGATAAAATGTTTTGAGCTAAATAAAGCAAACAATATTCTTTTTGTTATGACTCTCCTAGTTTTATGCTTATTATAAATTCATTACTATGATTAATTTTTCTGAAAATTTACATTCATTTATTTTATTTAACAAATGTTATTGCCAGTAATTTTTTTAATGTTAAAACTTGAAACATAAAATATAGCGTCGTTACTTATAATAACTAATCTTATGTCAATTATAAAATTTTCACATAATAAAACTAAGCCAACTTTCTCGTATAGAAAATGCCCGAGTGGCCACTTTGCTAATTTACCCTTACTTTTAGAATTTTTTTTTTTTAATTAAAATTACGGACTAACTCTTCATAAAAATTTGTATAAAGGATGACATTATTTCTTAAATAAAACAATCTACCATATGAAATATAAGACCACAAATTTAGTTCTCATTTTTTTGGCTTCAAACTTACAATATAGTGAGAGGCATGAGGCCCAACAAAGTAAGTGGTCCACATAACAAATTACGTATTGGACTTTATAGTTAATAAAGCATCCACCATTAGTAAATCTAGGAAATTAATGAAACCTAATTTCCATTACATGAAAAATCAAAGAGGGTTAATATTGAAATTGAGTATACATTATATAAAAAGACTTAGCCATAGGCGGACCTTTATCCATTGAGTTTAGGAGGTTGTGATCGGTTCAAAGGACAGGCCGCAGACGAATTTCTCGGTTATCAAAAAACAAACTTAGCCATATTTTTTCTTAAAACTACCACAAGAGATTATTAAGTTGTGATGAAGCTTGTGAATCCTCTTCATCTTGTGATGGAGAATGAACATGTCTACCTTCATATGTTGTAATCACCATTCTTGGATCTTCTGCTAATCTTTCCACACGTTTCTTAACTCTACAATTATCTTGTGTACATCGATAATAGCTCCTACAATACAAAATATTTCTCGTTAGCAATGGCAGAGTCAGGAATTTTTGAACTTATCTTTACTAATATAACGACATTCATAAGCTAATACAAAAACAAAAGAAATTTGTTTGTACATTATTTGCAATTAGCACATTACAATTTAAGGGTTGAGGTAGAGTAGGGTTGAGATGAATTCATTAGCTTTTACGTAATAAAAACATATCAAACATGTGAAAAAATTTAAAAGAGCTATGAGATTGATGCTAGTTTAAAATTCATAAACTTTAAATCTTAATTTTATCTATGTCTTCTCGATTGTGGCTTTGTCAATCGGACCATAAAAAAATAACCTTAACAAACATATAATTGCCAAAAAAAGATAATTTTAACGATTGTTTTTCCATCTAAATAAGTCGAAATAACTGAGGTACGCAAAAGTTGATCGAAGAGCGTAACCAAGATGGTTCAAATATTGTCAGATTTGACTGAAAATGTTGTAACACAAACTTATTGGAAATAATGAAAATAGGCAGGCATAGACAGGGAAATATCATTAGTTCTTTTATGTTCTTTCATGTCTATTTTCTTATCTTTGAGCAGTATTTTCTTTTAATTTAGCCTTTGTTGTGACAACTGCCAAAACCTGCAAAGAGTCCCTAGTCTATACTATATACATGCATATATATATATATATATATATATATATATATATAATATATAGTATATTCTAATTAGATTTTGGGACAGTGACTATAATTATTTCATTTGTTCAGTATAGGACAACACGCGTATCTGCATCAAATTTATCCACAATTTATTTACAATAAAACATAAAAATACTAAAAATGAAGAACAAAACAAACACTAAAAATTCTAGTAAGTGTTGCTAATAATGTACTTTTTTTTTGTTTTTTTAACACGGTCTGATATTCGCATTAGAGTCTTGACTAAATTAAAATTTGTACGAGAAAATCTTATATTCATCGGAGGTAAAATGTTCTTAACAAAGGAAGAGAACTCAAACCGAAACCTCTAATAAATGATGAAAGAGTACTTACCACTCTGAAACATCTGGTTAAGCACTTTTCACCTCTTACTCTGAAGTAGTGAATTCAACTGACCAAAAAAGCAAATAGATGGAAACTCTCGGAGAGGATTTAGAAAAATTAAATGCAAAACCTAATGATTTGACTAACTAGGATTACTGGATTTTAACAATTGGAAAAATTAGAATTTTCATCAAATATATTTAATATTTATTTATTACTCTATATATATATATATGATGTAACTTTTTACCGAAAGGAATTTTTAATAATGCTTCATGCAAAAGAGACAGTTTCAACGGCTCAAATCTAATACCTCTACTACTTTTAAGGGTACTAGATAATATTAACCCTATCATTTAAAACAATGTATAGTTCCCTAATTTTAAAACATTTTGATATATGTAAATGCAATATATAGCTGTTTGTAGGACAATGTGGGGTACTTTACCTAGTACAATAAAAAGGTTAATTTTTTTTTTATTCTTTTTGAGGAAATGGAAATGAAATAGTGTTACATACATAGAGTAGCAAATTGCAAACTGGCAATTGCTGGATTCATTATCACTAGCGCCAGTGCCTTTAACAACAGTGGGCTCCCTTGTGATCAAAAGTTATTACACTTTTTTGTTAAATTAAAATGAGTTTAATTTTCATATACTAACTATACTAAAAAAATAATTTTTACACTATCGAACTAGGAGATAACTCGATGTTGATTTAGAAAATTTCATATCCATAAGATATCTTCATCGATATGTCCCAAATCGTTTTTGGACTTGTGAAACTAAGCGGGTAGAAAGGTTTGATTAACCCTTCCCTCATTGAACAAAAGGGATTCGTAAGGCACAAAATCATTTTCATATTCGAGATAGCTGAGTTCAGAAAATTGATTTATCAATATTAGAATCTAAATGATTTATATATAGTGACTTGAAAAAATCCACTACAAAGAATTAAACGATGATCATCAATTGATTACCCTTGATCAAAGTTATTTTTAAAAAATTACTCTAGACTAGCCTCAGATGAAATATAAACTAAACGGGGGAGATAACAATATAACAAAGTAAACTCCTAAAGAAAAGCTCTATAGTAGTAATCATTCAACAATAAAAGTTTCAATTTACTATTAACCTAAAGAGGGGATCCTCCCCATATCAAACATATAATTAAAGATGTAGTAAAAGTTATCATTATTTTTTTTCTTTATTAACTTATGGGCCTTAATTAGGGTTTTCATCTAGTATAACATATATAATGCATGGTTCTTTCAAATATTATTAACACTACCAAATCTTGATCATAAGTTGTTCCAAGTATTTATTAACCACTTAATCATGATGTGATTCATCAGTCTCTTTTTACTTTTAACAAGTAATTTTGCAATCATTTTTCAAATAATAATTCCTAATTAAAAGATGATCTGATTTAAAATCTGTAACACGCCCAAAAAGGCTATCATTTCATGAGTACCAATAGTTACAAATATTATTCAATCATTTTTTATTTTTTTGTCTTTTGAGGTTAATAATAACATTTACTTTAAACCCTCTCACTAGAAATTACCTTGCATACATATACATAATACAAGCAACAATAGTATCAAACACCTAATGTTAGTATCAAACCAATAAAGTCTGAGATTCAACCTTTAAAAATAATAATAATAATGTGAGGATCGGAGAACTTTCCCTTTTAATAGGCCCTATAAGCATTTAAATTTTATCTATGTTATTTTACAAATGCTAACATATTTTATAATGTGAAATCAATTTAGTCAGAATAATGAATATCGAATCGAACATTAGATCAAAAAAATCACCCAAAACAAATATCAAAACCATTACTAAAATCAATCTACTGACTAGCAAGTGTAAACAATTATTGTTTTTTTTTATTTGAAATACAAAAAATGAGAGGCACACCATTTTATCAATGAAAATGAAGGAAGATTGTTAAAGGTTAACAAATAAAGAATAAATATAATTAGAATGGAAAACAAAAAGTATAACTATAATTGAAAAAAGAAGTAAATTAAGTATTAATTAAGTACCTGGGATGTTGGGTATTTTTGACAACTTTTTGTCCATATTTTCTCCATTTATAACCATCATCCAACACATCCACATCACTCATAGTTTTGAAACAGAATCTTGGTTCTCTTACTTTTCTTCTTGATGATTTGATCTTCTTCATCTTAATTGATGAAACCCCTAAATTATGATGATCAAGATCAAATTCCTTTGATCTCTTAATAATATTGCTCCTCTCATTCACTTCTCCCCATGCCCTAAAATACATCATACACATACTAATTAGTCATAACAACTAACTATAATGCAAATTATAAGAAAAAATAATTGAAAAATAATCAAGGTTAAGCTATGTTATTTTATTTAGACATGTGGCACCCGAATCGGATTTGAATCCGATTCTATATGCACCTGTCGATATTTTTGAAGAGTTTGAATAACATAGAGGTTAAGCTATGTTGTTCAGACATCCTTGTTGGATCCTTTAAAAATATACGACTTTAAGGGAATCTAATGTACTGTTTTGGAGGATCCTACATCCACTTGTCGACATTTTTAAAGAGTTTGAACTATATAGAGGTTACATACATGTTAGATCCTTAAATATAAACAACTTTTGGAGGATTTGACAATATTTTTGAAGAGTTCGAACAATACAGAGGCTAAGTGAAGAAATATTAATGATTACCATGTATTTGGATTGGATTTTTGCAAGGAAAGAAGATGGGATCCTTCAAAAATAGAAGTAGTAAGGTCCTCTTTGTGCCTTGGATCATGTGTAGATTCAATATTTAAGGAATTATGATCAAAAGAGGGAGGGATCATAGTGAGGGTTTTTAGAGTATTTTGGTTGTATCCAATAAATGGTAGAGTAGAACTTGCAGTACTACTTATGCCCATATTGTTGCAATTTGGAGGAAAAGAGAAAAATCCTAGTTGTGTTGACATATCTTGATGATCCTCAAATAAGCTTTGGCTAAACATTGCTTCTTTCTTTTTTTTTGTTTCTCTCTCTAGATCTCTCTTTCTCTCTCTCTCTTTCAGTGTGTGAGAAGAAGGATGAAGAAAGAAGGTGTAAGATAGAAAAACTAGGTAGTTTGAATTCTTATAAGAGGAAAAGGACTAATATTTGGTGACACTACACCAAAGGAGATAAGAAAGGTCATCTTTATAGGTATAGTTTAGGTTAAAAGAACTAAATGACTCGAATATTGGCGGAATCCGAATTTTCACTAAAAGAATTCAAAATATTATAAAGTTAAATGTAGAAAGAAGTCGGGGATTCAACAACTTCTATTTTTTATATGAGTTTTTGATGTCGGAGTTTAAATAAACCCTTTGTGATACCATAGCTTCGTCCATGCGCGTATACAACTAGATACGATAAAGAAAGTGATATAAAGCCAATCGAAAAGTTAGTTCATGATGTAAGAATTATTCAAAAATTATATATAAAGAAATATAATGGTGATTGCCTCTACCAATGTGAGATGACTTACTCCACCGCACATTTCAAGGATTTTCGAACATGCATGAACAATGTAATATGAAAGTTCAACACTATGTAAAATAAAATTAAAAATAGGAACTTGTATCATTGTAATAATTTAAAGAAAATGGACTACAGTATAAATCAATTACAAAGATTAGGTCATGAGAAGCTAAATACATGTTCAAACATATAATCCAATTTTTAAATACTTTCTAGTCATATATATATCACTTTTTTTTTTCTTTTTCGTTTTTTGCTTGATATTCTGTATCCATATTGAAACTCAATTAAAATTTGAATTTGTATCAGAAAGGCTGCACTTTCTAACGAAGAGAATTATGCATCCCCAAACTCGAGACTTCTGGATAAGAATGTAGGAGTATTTTAATACTCCACGACAAACCCGTATTGATATATACCACATTTCTTTATGTCCAAACATATGCTAAGTGTTGTACATTGTGTTATTAGTACTAGTTACTACCACTTAAACTTAAGATTTGCATTTCTAAACAAAAAAACAAAGTCAATTAGCTTTAAGTTGTACTGCATGTTGCAACTTTAACCAAAAAAGCAACGGTAAATCCATGTGCCCAAATGTCAACCAAATCAAAACAGTAAGGAGAGGTGGGGGGGGTGAGAACATGGGAACTTTACATGTCTTAATGCTCTCTATTTGTTACTTTCTTTGCCTTTTTTGTCCAAAAAGTTGAATGACTTTTTAAATTTGTTGCATTCAAGTATCATGCACTCATTTCATAAATTTTCATTATTCTTTTTTCCTTTATATATTATTACAAGAATGAAATCTTTAGCAATGGATCCAATGATAAAAGGGCAAGGAGATGAGTACAAAATAATGAAACAGAAACTTGATACAAAGTGGAGTGAAAAAGGTGTTAATTCATGATAGGCCTATGGTCTCAAAAAGGGAAAGGGAGGACAAGTTCAAACACTATGTACTAATTATAGTGTATTTTCAAAAAAATCATTAGTGTGATTTGTATTTTGATTCAAATATTTAAATCTTAACGCATATTTTAATAATCAAATTTGAATATTTTAATCTAATAAAAATAAATAAATAATACGTTTGTCGATTAAACTAGAAATTGTGTAGTGTATATATATTAGAGGTAAATTATACATTTCTACTTTAGAAGGTTAAGATCGATAAGCGATTGCAATAACTACTAATCTCTTAACTAGATTGTTCACTAATACAAACTATTGAGTAACACTACTTAGTTCTCTCTGTTATAAAAAAATTAAGATGCGTTCAAACTAGCTTGTCAACCTTAAAATTATACGGAGAATATATATATATTAGGGATTGTTAGTATGTAAGTAGTACATAAACCTAAAGCATGAGTATGATATGTTTGTTTATTATGGAATAAAAAAAAGCACAAAAAATCAAGAGCAATGATAATGAATCTTGGTTGCAAATCTATACCCCTGAAGATATCATGATGATGATGAGATGAAAGATTAGGGGCCTATTTGACTTTTTGGCTGCTATTTAAAAGCTACTTGCCTTTTTCCTCTATACTTTTTGATAAATTAATGTTACTTTTTATAATCTTACTATTATTATTAATTCCAACAAACACCACACAAGATTAGTTAATGCTCCTCTCAAGTTCCAAACAACCCTATAATATTGTTATGATCTCTCTTCAATTGCACACATTAATCTATGTTAACTTTGGTTTGCAAAAATGTCATCATATTCATTCATGAAACACAATTAATTTAACTTTCATTGAACAATAATGCTTTTAGATAGTTTAATTTCTTGTCTCATTAATTAGTTTTAACATTGGGTCAATATCAACTTCATTTGATTGGCTAGTAATTCACTTTTATATATCTACAATTGTTATCATTGCACCTCTTGTGCTTATGAGTTTTGTACTAGAAAAAAGTAATCATTAAATTAAATAATGTAAGATAAATAAATAAAATTAAGTTTTTATATTCTAGATCATAAGAATTACGAAATACATTTAATGGGATTTGCGTTGAGTTAAATCAGCACTAAATATACTTTATTATGATGTTATACAAGAGAAGACTTTTTTTTTCACATTAAAAAGTATGGTATTATATTTTTTGAATTTATAAATATGTAAAATTTCGATATTATCAAATATCAATATTGATTTTCACTAATTAAAAGTACTCTGCTTTATACAAATTATAAGTAAAGCTATATTTTTTTACCAACTTTCAATAATAAAAATAAAACGTATGTTAAAAATATGTTAAAAATCAAAATCAAATTTAATGCCTGGAAATATGCTTTTATGTTTGGTCCTTAAAGCTTTTATGCTCCAACTTACCTTTCAATTTTTAGAACTTAATACCTTATGAATTTACGTTTTTTATTTGTATCTGATATGCTTTTTTGGTATATTCCATTTTTGAATTTGGTCTAAAAAATACTAATTCATTAAAGATGACATATATTATATAATTCCTTAAAAGAGTTATTTTCTTGTAAAATCGTATATGTTCTCCACTTTATTTAACGGAATATCATATACTATTAAAGTAAGTAAGTTATTTACTCGTAAAACACACACATATATATATATATATATATATATTACTTTTTTTTTAATTAATAGAAAAGAGTTTGAGAACTTTGGGAATATTTTTGTTATTTTAAATAATTTACTATTCAATAATTTATCTCTATATTATTATTTATTAGTCTATCTTCTGATATAAGTAAAAAAAAATTATTTAATAGAAAAGAGTTTGAGAACTTTGGGAATATCTTTGTTATTTTAAATAGTTGACTATTCAATAATTTATCTCTATATTATTATTTATTAGTCTATCTTCTGATATAAGTAATTTATTCTTGATTAATAATTGATTCTAATACAATCTATTCCATAATCAAGAAACATTTTATTTGAAACATATTATCTTAGCAGAATATTTCATAGGAAAAGAAAATTTGTCCGAGTGTTTACACCAAATCGAACTATGCATGTCATCAGTTGAAATTTATTGCTTTTTTTCTTCATTTAACCACGTAACAATGAAAATTATATTAAGTTGATGTAAATATTTGGTGTTCATAAATTTTTTCCGAAAAAAATCCAAGAAGTGGAATATTCCTTGGCACTTGTAATATTCTTTTTCTTTTTCTTTTTGGTTTTGGCGGTGGTATTTGTATTTCCCCCATAAAACATGTCATATATATATTCTCATTTCATTATGTTAAGTTGATTGATACAAAATTTAAAAGGAGAAATAATTTTTTACCGGAATAGTGGATAAATTTATTATTTATTTATTTTAATTGATAAAAATAAATTATACGATAAATATGTATAATGAAATTTCATGCTTAACATGAGAAGATTGGGTCATATCCTGTTATAAAGATTATATTAAAGATTATTGATTCTTCATAACACTTTATCATTTGAAAGTTTGTAATCGTAGTATAAACAGAAACATAGAGACATACGATATTATTAATGTCAAGTTTTAATATATTTTGATATCTTATTTAAAAATAATGATTTGGTCCTTTGTTAAGATTTTATAGAAATTTTTGATAATTGTTTCAATTAAAATTTTAATATATTTTTTATATTATTTATGATGTTCTTAATTAATATAATTTTTAGATAATAATATCTCGCTCGCAATTTATGTGGTGCATGTGAAATTTTAAGAAATTACTAAAACTTAATGTTTCTTAAGTATTTTTTAAATTGTTAATTATTGTGATTTATAGTAACGTAATTGTTAAATAATATATGTGATTCTCTCTATAGTTTGAAACTTATCAAGTTTTTAATATATTTTTGAAATATTTTATTTTATATATTAATTAATATAATTTATAGTATATATTTAGAAATTAGCATAACATATTAAAAAGAAATATAAAATAATTAAATTAAAACAAACTATTAAATAAAAGAGAACGGAAAATCATGATCGATCGATCCTAAGCTCATATATTCAATTCTATATTATAATCTAAAAAGAGATAACTTACAAAAGTTAAACGGTAAATTTGAATAAACAACTTTAAACTTTATGTTAAACTAATTTCATATAATAAATATCCAAATAGATCCTAAAATTTCATAAACTCATTATAAGGATAAAGTTCTGTTGACAAGATTTGTGAAATGACATTTCCCTATATCGACCAAATTTTACACAATGCATAATCATTATTTGCCCTTGGAATACGTCTTACATAAAAATTATTACAATTCTAAGTTGTTGAAAATATTGCCTCTTGCTTTCTTGTGCATGTATGTGAATGTTCACCAAATTCTTGTCTTTTTTAGACCAAATAAAGAATAACAATTATGTCTTGACGATATATATAGATATATAATTGGGGTGTCAATTATTATATGTTTATTATTCATAAATAATAATTTTGACACGATATAAAGAGTAATATATCGATATTTTTATAGTGAATTTTTTTATTTTTAAATTTAAGACCTACAACACGTTAACGTCTTTAAGTCATGTGAATCATCAAAGCTTTATTGCTTCGTCAATAGTCTTAACTTTTTTTACCGTTTACTTAGCTCATAACTCGTTGTTATTAAATAATGAACTTAACGAGTTAAATTAAGATACGTGTTATTGACCATTATTTTATTTTTTTTCTGATAAGCACCAAAATTCCAAATATATACTACATCAAAAAAATAAAAATAGGAGTAATAATGCCCTTTCGTAGGGAAAATAATAACTAGCAATATATGGGATTTTGATGAGACCAATAAGACAATGTAGCATTATTGTAGTGGCAAAAAAGTATAATTATTCTGGAAAATATGAATCTATAATGACCATGTGGTAAATTGTCAGAGAGAATGGAAAATTGTGTGATTTATAATATTAGGGGTATGTTCAAATAAATAGATTTTTTTAAATATATTTTTTCCGATAATATTTTTAAATATTTATATATAATATAAATAAAATAATCTTATCAACTCAGTTGTTTTTTCTTATATCTAAGTTGTAAGACTCTGTCAATATTATGACAAATTTTTTTTCTAATTGGGAATCTTTGTGACTTTTAAGTCATTTCGATTTTGGAAATTATGGATTAAATATTATAACAAAAAGTAAATTAAAGAATGTTTACAAAGTGTGGTGCATGATGGGTGTGTTTCACTCTCAATCAGAGATTTTGAATTCAAATTTTAAATATGAAAAAAAAAATCTTTTGTCAAGTGCGATTCGAATATAATCGAAACTATTAAAATATTGTACAGTTCATTTTTAGTTAGTTACTCATTTCTTAGTTATAAAGTTAGTTAATTTGTTATAGAGTTAGTTAGTCCATATTGTACAAAGATTAGATCACACATTTTCTACATCTAGCTTTGTATAAGTACTCATTGATACAGTTGAATACACAAGTTTTATACTTCACAAATTAATAACTTTGCTCTTCTCTCTCGGATGGTTATCATTGTCAGTAGCTTCCATTGTTGAGCTTACTGGAGCTCACAGTGCTGGCAATTCACAGTTTTCTTATGGTATCAGAGCAAGTTCGACTCTGAGGTATTCATCCTCTATTACGATTTGTTTTTTCGTACGAGTTTTCTACTTCTTCTTCTCTTTGAGATTTGTCCATCTTCTTCTTCTTTTGGATCTATGGAAACTGATCCAAATTCTAGCCAATCTGGTGGTTCCACCAATCAATCTAGTGGTTCAACATCTTTTTCAATTGATCCCAATAGTCCTCTATACATGCATCCTTCTGATAATCCTAGAGTCATGCTCGTACCAGTTCAGTTTACTGGAATTGGTTATTGTTCATGGCGACGTAGTGTTTTGAGGTCATTATCAGTCAAAAACAAATTAGGATTCATCAATGGAGATTGCCCACGCCCTCAATCCAATCATCCTTCATATCGTCAATGGGAATGATGCGATGATATTGTTACATCCTGAATTCTGAATTCACTGTCAAAGGAAATTGCAAACAGTGTTGAATTCATCATGAGTTCTACAGAATTATGGAGGGAGCTCAAAGATTGTTATGAACAGATTAACTGTGCAAAATTGTATCAAATTCAAAGGGAAATTAATGATTTATCTCAGGGATCTCTTGACATTACAGGGTATTACACCAAATTGAAAAAATTATTGGAAGAACTTAGTACTTTGAGTATCACAACTCAACGTAGTTGTACCTGTATCTGTGGAGCAAAGGATCTTGTTTATAAAGCTGAACAAGATCGAAGGTTAATTCAATTTCTTATGGATTTGAATGACATTTATAGTGTGATACGTGGTAGTATAATCATGATGAATCCATTACCCTCTATAGCACAAGCTTTCTCTCGTTTGGTTCAATATGAGCACCAAAGGAACTTAAACCATCTAATCACTTCAATGTGGAGTCAAGTGCATTACATGTTGGATCTGGAAGACCTTTTCAGTCCTACACAACAGATTTCTCACCAACTCAATCACGTAATCGTTCATACAAAGATAGGTTTTGTAACTACTGTAAGAGAACATGTCATATCATGGAAAAGTGTTATAAACTCCATGGCTATTCATCTGGTTCAAATCCACCTCAGAACTCTAGAGCTCCTCCAAAACCCTCTCAGAATAATTCCAGAGCTCCTCCAAAGCCTCCTCAGAGTAAAAGAAACTAGATACAGGACAGTAGCAAATGTTCATTGTGCACAAAATTTGGCTCATGGAAAAGAACCAGTTACAAATCAGAATGAGGAATTGTATATACAGTGTAAGTCTCACCAAGGATCAATATGGTCATCTACAGAACATGCTTAAGAACTTCCAACAAGAACATGAAAATGAGGGATCCACCATGAGCTCAGCTCTTGCTAATGGACCAACTGACTTTGCAGGTATTATAATTTGTACCTCTTCTATAGATTTTGGTAAACAACCATGCAAATGTTTCAAAAACAGATCTGACTCATGGATTTTGGATTCAGGAGCCTCAAACCGCATGACCTTCAATATATCTCTTTTACACAACATTACCTTATTGCCCTATCCATTGTTAGTTGAGTTACCTAATGGCTATAAGGTTAAGATGACTCAAATTGGTAGTGTAACATTAGGTTCTATGATCAGTTTAGAAAAAGTCTTGTTTGTGCCATCTTTCGAATACAATCTTATCTCTATCCATACTATGTCTGCACATTCAAATTGCACAGTTAGTTTCAAAAAAACTTCTTGTCTTATGCAGGCCCCTTCAATGAAGAGACCTATGGTCATTGGTAATGCTAGTGATGGTCTCTATTTCCTATGTTCAAATTGCTTGAAGAAATCCTTCACTTCTTCTCCATGTAATAGTTTACCTTCCTACAACGAATGTACTACTTGTGAAGACAATATTCCTTCTTCTAAACAATTTATTCCTTTAAATAAATCTTGTTTGACTGTCAAGAATCCTTCATTAGGTGTTTTTTCACAATCTTATGTGTCTGATCCTATTTCTCATACTGATGATTCTCATACATGCACTAGAAATGATGTAAACATTATGTGGAATAATAGGCTGGGGCATGTACCTTTTGTCAAGATGAAGGGTATTTCTACCATCCTTCTCAAATTCTTTTTTAAACAGCCATTCATGTGTTATATATGTCCCATGGCAAGACAAGAAAGACTACCTTTTAAGTCTAGAACCACAACAACCTCACACATTTTTGAACTTCTTCATGTTGATATGTGGGGACCATATCACACAACAACTTACAACAATTTCAAGTATTTCATCACCATTATGGATGACTTTAGCAGATCAACTTGGACTCATTTGCTAAGTTCTAAAAGTAATGCATTGCAAACCTTAAAAACTTTCACTGCAATGATAGAAAATCAATTTGAAACTACTGTAAAAACAATAAGAACAGATAATGGTCTGGAATTTGTTAATACAGAAACAACCATTTTCTTTCAAGAAAAAAGGAATTTTTCATCAGAAAACATGCCCCTACACACCACAACAAAATAGTGTAGTAGAAAGAAAACACAAACATTTACTTAAAACTGCTAGAGCATTGCTTTTTCAATCCAAACTACCTGTTAGGTACTGGGGAGAGTGTATATTGTGTGCTACATACATTATAAAAAGACTTCCTTCTACTATACTTAATGGTGCATGTCCATATGAAATTCTATACAAAAAGAAACCTTTTTACTCTCACATGAGAAGCTTTGGATGTCTTTGTTACCCCACTGTACCCATACCACATAGATCTAAATTTGAACCAAGAACCACTCCTCACATTTTTGTTGGATATCCTTATGAGACAAAAGGGTAAAAGGTCCTAGATATGTCCACAAAAAGAATACATGTTTCTAGGAATGTTGTTTTTCATGAAAATATTTTTCCTTTCCACAATACTTCTTTTTCTACTTCATCTACTTCTTGTTTACAGTTTCCTACCTTCATTGATCTTTTAGATAGTTCTGTTAATCATGGCACACAAGATAATAAAAAACAAACTGTATCAGATGGTCATAGTATTGCATACAGTCCATCACCTGATCCTATAATGCCTTCAACCTCTCCATCACCTGATCCTATAATGCCTTCAACCTCTCCTTCTAACCCCTTTTCTATTCCCACCATGCATCCAGAACCTAGAAGATCCACTAGAAATCCTAAATTTCCCAGTCACATGCATGATTATGTATGCAATATGCCACAACTTAAACCACATAATTCTCAACACCTTAACAATACTACTACTTCTCTCAAGGCTCTTTTCTCCAACCACCAACACATGGATCACAGTATATTAGTTCCTAGTAGTCAAGATCTTGTGAGAAATGTTTGTATTGATAGAGAACCAATTTCATATGAAGAGGCTGCAATTGATCCTGCTTGGCAGGTGGCCATGACACAAGAATTTGATGCTTTACATTCTAATCATACTTGGGATTTGGTTCCACTACCTAATGGGAAGAAAGCCATTAGTTGTAGATGGGTTTATAAGGTCAAGCACAAGACAGATGGTAGTATTGAGAGGCTAAAAGCAAGGCTTGTTGTCAAAGGGTACACACAACAGGAAAGTAATGATTATACTGAAACCTTTTCTCCTGTAGTCAAGATGACCACACTCAGGGCTTTGTTAATCACAACAGTTAAACAAGGCTGGACTATGTATCAGTTAGACATTAATAATGCCTTCCTTCATGGAGATTTGCATGAGGAAGTTTATATGGAAATACCACCTGGACTTGCAGTTCATGCTCCTAATTTGGTATGTAAATTGAACAAGTCTCTGTATGGACTCAAGCAGGCTAGCAGGCAATGTTATGCCAAGCTCACTGAAGCCTTATGTTCTAGAGGATATGCTCATTCCATGTATGACTATTCCTTGTTCTATAGAAAGAAGGACAATTTGGCTGTTTATGTGGCTGTGTATGTTGATGATATAGTTCTCACAGGAACAGATGCTATTGAAATAGCAGACTTGAAAGTCTATCTCCATAACAGATTTAAGATTAAGGATTTAGGACAGTTGCATTATTTTTTGGGTATGGAAGTACTTCACACAGATCATGGAGTTATAATTTCACAGAGAAAGTTTGTTCTTGACATGTTAAAAGAGTATGATTGCTTACAAATGAGCTCTTTGCTTCCCCTCTTGATCCCAATGTCAAATTGAAAGCAAAGGAAGATAAAGTTCTTAGTGATGGAACTTACTATAGAAAGTTGGTTGGCAAACTGAATTTTCTCACAAACACCAGACTTGACATTGCATTTAGTGTTCAACATTTGAGTCAATTCATGCAGGNTCTGTTGTCTTGTTTTTCGCGTTTATATTTTCTCGTATTATCTCGAATTCCGCATAACAGTTCTCACAGGAACAGATGCTATTGAAATAGCAGACTTGAAAGTCTATCTTCATAACAGATTTAAGATCAAGGATTTGGGACTGTTGCATTACTTTTTGGGTATGGAAGTACTTCACACAGATCATGGAGTTATAATTTTATAGAAAAAGTTTGTTCTTGACATGTTAAAGAGTATGATTGCTTATAAATAAGTTCTTTGGCTTCTCCTCTTGATCCCAATGTCAAATTGAAAGCAAAGGAAGGCAAAGTTCTTAGTGATCGAACCTACTATACGAAGCTGGTTGGCAAACTGAATTTTCTCACAAACACAAGACTTGATATTGCATTTAGTGTTCAACATTCGAGTCGATTCATGCAAGATCCTAGAGAGCCTCATTTACAAGCTGCTTTTCATCTTCTGAGATATTTAAAGTCTGATCCTACACTGGGCTTATTTCTCTCTAAAGATGTTGATTTTACTATTAAGGGGTATTGTGATTCAGATTGGGCATCTTGTCCAGATTCTAGGAAGTCTGTTAGTGGTTTCTTAGTGTTGTTAGGAGGTAGTGCAATCAGCTGTAAGTCGAAGAAACAAGAAACTATTTCTTTATCATCTGCAGAAGCTGAGTATAGATCTCTCAGAAAAGTAGTTGGAGAATTGGTATGGCTGAGTACGTTACATACTGAACTGGATGTTCCTTTTTCAAAATCTATTTCAGTTTTCTGTGATAGTCAGTCTGCATTACATATAGCCAAGAATCCTGTTTTTCACGAAAGGACCAAACATATTGAGGTCGACTGTCATTATGTAGACATATCTTGCAGCAAGGACTTATTTCTTTGCATCACATTGCTACACAAGACCAGTTGACTGATATCTTAACCAAGGCTTTGACAGGGATCAAACACTCTTGCATTCTTAGCAAGTTGGCAGTGTTGTTCTCACCTCCAATTTGAGGGAGGGTGTTAAAATATTGTACAGTTCATTTTTAATTAGTTACTCATTTCTTAGTTAAGAAAGTTGGTTAATTTGTTATAGAGTTAGTTAGTCCATATTGTACAAAGATTAGATCACATGTTTTCTATTTTTAGTTTTGTATAAGTACTCATTGATACAGTTGAATACACAAGCTTTACACTTCACAAATTAATAACTATGTTCTTCTCTCTCGAATAGTTATCATTGTCAGTAGCTTCCATTGTTGAGCTTACTGAAGCTCACAGTGCTGACAATTCACAGTTTTCTCAGAAACTTTAATGTGGGCTCTTGGACACCGAACGGGAAAATTCTGTCCGTCACACTAATAAAATTAAGGAGAAGTTTACTAGTATCCTTTATTTATATATATAAGTATTATACAACATTTAAAATTGAGTATATCATTGGTAAAATTCATTAATATATACGATAAAATATTTGTTGAAAAATGATAATATTTGTGAAATTTATAAGAGAATAAAATAAACTAATGTTTTGGAGAGTGACGTAGCGTTAGCTTAAGCATGATGGAATGCTTAGCATTTCGACGTATGAAAGAAATTCTATATAATTATATATGTAGTACTAAATTACTTTATTTTATTTTTTTTAATTAATTTGAAAAAGAAAAAGTATACATATAATTAAAAATTTGAGAAATTAGAAGAGATAGTGGACAAGTCATCATTTCTCTGTTTGTCTCTCTCCAAAAATTAGAAGGGCTATCATTTTCATGCCCCCACCTCCCTACCCTACCCCCCTTGTCAAAAAAATTATTTAAAAACTCCCCACATTTTGGTATTATATTATATAGTTCAAATATTTATGTTTCTTAATTGGCTTCACATTTAAAAAAGTTCTCTTTAAAAGGTTAATCACATACCTAAATGAAGTTTTCTAAAAAAAAGTAGATCTNAAATACTTACAATAATGATTAAATAGTTTAGTATAGTTATATTGATTTGTAATATTTTTCGTATATAAATTATATTGTAAAATATATATATGTTTGAATTTATACTCAATTTCAAATATTTTGCCCCCGTGCTCTGAAATAACCCTTTGCAAAAATTGGAACAAATAAATATTATACCATTCAGTAATTCTTTTAATTTATATGATTTAATCTATTTTTAGTTAGTTCAAAAAAAGAATGATACATTTTTATATTAAATAATAATTTATTTTTAAAATACTCATATTATCCTTAGTTAAATGATTTATTGAGTCACACGAATTTCAATCACTTATAGACTAAAGTTTCAAATGTATTCCTTTTTTTAAAAAAACTGTGTCCAAAGTCAAATAAAATAGGACGGAGGGAATAGAATTCTTATGATCCTTTTGGCCATGCGATATTAAATTATGATTTGAAATCATATGTGAAATCATTATTAAGCTTTGATTTGAGTAAAATAGTAATAAATTTGATTTAAAAAAATAATGAATTTGGTGAATATAAAGTACTAAGTAAGAAGTGTTTTGAAAAATAAATTTATGTTTGTGAAAATAATCATTATATTAGATATAAATGATTTTAAAAGTAATGAGACTAACAATAAATTTCATTTACATTGAATGACTAGTAAACAAAAATAGGGAAACTTACATAAATATACTATAATAAAAAAAATATTTACCATTTATAGCAATAATATTTTTACCTCACTTGATCACTTTTAATTCATTTATAATACAAGTTTAATACATTTTACAAAGAACAATTTATTATTCACATATAATACAAATTTTAATGATGAATAATATATTTATCACACATTTTAATACACTTATAATACAATGTGACAATTTTTTTACCAAACAAACATAATATATTTCAAAAAACAATTATAATTCATATATATTGCATACATAATTCACTTTTAATACATATTACAGATTTAACAAAGCATTGCTATAAATGGTAATAAACAAAAAATATCGCTAAAATCAGTAATTATTTTTTAAAATGTATTAATTTATGTAATTTTTTCACAAAAATATTAAGTTATTTTTACAAAATATAAATTTGTGAGTCAATTTTTATATTTAAAAAATAATAACTTTGAATATTCAAATTACAATTTTTAAAAAATTTAACTCGTAAATATAATATTCTGAAATAAAATTAGCGTGATTTTATTTTAAGGCGGACTATTTATTAGTGGGTGTCACTGTAGGAAGTGGTAGACAATTTTTTGCTTCGAGAAGTGCTTGTTTTTAGCCATTTAATGGACTTACTTGGATGATCGATCATATGTGGGGTGATAAATACTGAATCTACAATAATTTCAAGTCAAAATATTACACTGTGGAATATAAAAATGTATTATTATTTTTTTGTAAAAGAAGAAAATGTCGGTAAATATTTGTCCCTATTAACTTAGATCATATCACAATTAAATAAGAAATAAATTATTTATATATTAATTTTCATTAAGTTGTATATATTTAATAAGTAGATATAAATAAATTGTTTATATAAGAGTTAAGAAGATGTTTGATTAATAATTTAAAAACTCGCATAATTAAATATATGTAAGGAAAGAATATAAGGTGAAATGTCCAATACATATATAACTCATATTTGCATATTAATTCATACATTACTAGTTCATTGATAATTCTAATCAATTAACAAATGACTTCTACTTAAACAACTAAATAGGTATTAATCATCATCAAGTAATTAGTAAGTATATAGAGATAAAAGGCATAATTAAATACCTTTCTAAATTATGATCAAAATTATAAAGATACACCTTAACTACATCTTTTAATTTACATGGCACATTCCGTGACACTATGCAGTTAAGGTGTGTAAGAAATTTTTAGATGTCATATAAGCCAGAAAGAAAAAATATGTCTCTTAATTTCAGTCATAGTCTAGAACATATTTATGACTTATACCTAAGTATATACAAGCTCATATCATACATTTATTTTATGATTAAATATAAGCACTCGATATAGATAAATTTCTAAAATAGATAAAAGTAAAACGGTGCGCCGTGCATGGAGATGGGTAGGTAGTGGTGGATGTTGTTGGTAGAAAATCTGTTGTTTGAGCTTTGATAATTTGTTTATTTCATTAATGAATTATGTTTATTTAGTAACATTTAATATATATTTATATATAAAATTTATATTTGAATTTTTAACTACACATTTCAATTTTAAGGATATTATTTAAAATGTTTAAATATCAGGTAATTTTTCTCATCTATTTTATCTTTGATAGATAAATAAAATTATTACGTACTTGTTAGCTATTATTGGTGGAATGTAATAACTGATACCACGATCATCGAAAAAAAATAGTAAAAAAAAATTATCTATTGATGAAACTGCTCCATCTTTAATATGAAACTTCAAATTCAAACCTTAAGCTTATATAAAGAGCGTCATTCTCAAATAAATCCTATAATATCCGATTCAAATTCAATCAAAACTTTATTAAGGAAAAAAGAAGAGAGATGGGCCACGTGCAGAGGTGTGATGGGATAGTAGATAGCTGTAAAATATTGGTGATGATTATATTGTTGGATGGAGAGGTGAATAGGTAGAAAGGTGGCAAATATTTCATATCAAAGAGAATATATATATAGACAAGTCATTGTCATGTCTCAATTGCTCACCTCACCATATATATTATATCTATCATATAGTATAGTAATATCCAATCCAATATATATTCTGACACCATCTCTATATATATTCTTCTTTGTAGAAATGAAGGGTCTAGATAGACAACATTTTCCCAGGAATATATTAGATGGAGGTGTATGTAATCATTGCCATGGAATTGAAGGTGACCTTAGAATTGACACTTGGAATATATATACATATACACATTATCATATAACCCTACCTCCCCCCTTTCAAATAATTCACCTTTTGATGATTGATATATGAGATATGTTTGTCAAGTTTGGAATCCAAAATGAGTTTTATTTTTTTAATTTTCTTAATAAACAAACTTATTATGTTGTTTTTTGAAAAAAAAAGAAGATAAAAATGAAGACATTTTTAGATATAGAGCATGAAACTCATGTGCTATATATATGAGCATGATCATGAATATTTTTATATAACGAACGTTTGGTTTGAATTATATAGCACATGACTTTATTTGGTATACTTATTTTAGATGGAGGCAAATTCATGTGCTATATGAATTTGATAGTGAACATTCTTGTATAACGAACGTTTGATTTGATTCATATTACGCATGACTTTCATGTGTTGTATTTATCTATTGTAAATAGACACATATTATTTCTATCATTCTATATAATGAGTGTTTGGTTTGATTCATTAGCGCATGACTTTCATGTGTTATACGTACTTGTCTATTGTAATAAATTCGAGATGTTTTATATAAATTTGATAATGAACATTCTCTATTTTGTTAGATTCATATAGTTGAATGACTTTCATGTAGTTATACTTGTCTATTATAAATCAAGACGGACATTTTTTATTACCCTCTTATTATCTTTTTTTCATCTTCATCCTTCATTTCTCTCTTCCTCATAGTTCTTTGAAAGAGTAGTTATATCTCAAAGTATCCAAAAGTATAATGTTCATTTATAAAACTTGGTATTTGTCTTCGTGGTTAATATTATAATTTGGAGGTTAAAGACCATGTTAGAAACCTAGCTCACAAGAGATTTTAAAGTATCGAGCTCCAAAAAGAATGGATTAAAGTTTGAATTATATATTGAGTTAAAATTTAGTGGATATTCTAGCTGACGAGCTTAGGTGGCGAAAATAATGTCATGTAACTTGCCACATCACTATTGTTAACTCTTGAAGATATTCATGATTTTTAAAAAAATAATCTCAAAATATAACAAAAAATCTATTTCACATAGCTCGAAAGTAACCATATTCTTAATATAAAATGAAATAAAGGAATTACTTAAATTCATAAATAAGTTATGTAAAAGAACCAACAAAGTCTCAATTTACATTTTTTAAACTTAATCAATCGATTTCAAACTTTCTCCAAGTCCAAATTAATTATACCTAGTTCTTTTTATAAAAGCAATAGTAGTAACAATTTTATTTAAGATCAATAACGTGGGACCAACTTCTATAGTTAAAATAAATTTTAATTAGTAAATTAAGCATATAGTCCATAAAAAAGTCACAAGCTAATTTTTCTATGTTTGCCATTACGGAGTTAGCGCTAAATAGTAATAATATATATTACATTTTTTCCTAAGGAAATGATTACTTGTGGCCTTATTATAAGGTTTGACATTGCAACATACGTCCAAAAACATACAAGTTTGTGAAGTTTATTATATAAAAAAAATAGACATTTTATTTCATGTTTTTTTTTCTTTTCTTATTTATTTTTTGATTCTTTTTAGAATATAGTCTTCTAGATACAATGATGAACTCAGTGTATCTTACTATGTAGCAGCACATGGTGCTTACAATATTTAAAAATGAGATAAAAGGGGGAGACTAAAAATTAAAAGATAAATATTTGAACTCTATAAATCCTTTTATTTTTATTTTGAAATTTAAACAAATTTTTAGATTTCATGCATAGGCGACATAGTTTAAAGTTTACGGTTATGGTAATAATCTTAATTCTTAATTACTTTATAATGATGACTAAGTTTGCATTTATATATTTATAAAATTTAAATAAAACTTTTAATATATATTTACAATATGCATCAAAAACTATTGAATTTTCAAGAATTGATATTGAATGAGTTGGATCTACCCATGATCATATGAGTCATTCTATCGATTTTAAATTTGTAAAGGTTAAATCTCATAAAAACTTATTTAGTTTGATAAATTTTTTAACCTCATAAATATTTACTTGATTTTGAAACTCCAAAAAATTCTTCAGCTCCATAAATTCATACTTAGTTTTAAAGTTCTGTCAATTTTTCAAGAAATTTTACATAAATTTCATTAGTTTGGTGTTTTCAGATACGTTCAGGTATATGTATTCCAAATACATGATACATAATTTAGCTATAATTACATTATATACAAGTGAATTCACATTTATTTGAAATATATAAAAAAAAATTCACTTGTCTCTCTCCCATTTAATTCGCTACTTTTTCATATATCTAGTATCTCAAGTAGACACAAATCAGTCCGTATACATACATTTACATGTGTCTATGTGTATCTACTGTAACTTACTTGTATCTGAGATTTATATGAATTTCGATTATCTCTCTCTTATTTTGTGTATTTGGTAGCTAAAATAAATATATTTATGAGTACATTTCCTTTATTATTAAAAATTGAGTACTTATTTCTAGAAATATTTTTTAAAACAATAGCTCTTTACAAAAATGCATTTTTAAAAAAAGCAATTTATGTTTGTCAAAATCATTTGAAATATAATTTTGATAAACAAATTGTATTTGACTAATTTTCTTTTTAAAAAATTGACCGCCAAACTGCAAAAAAGAACAAGTATCAATGTGTTTTTAATATTAAAACTATTTTATGGAAAGAAACTATTTTAAATATCTAATACAAAAACTTAAACTAAATTTTTATTTTAACTGGTATTATTTTTTTTGCAAAAGTATTATTGAAAAATATTTAAAAGAAGATTTTTTTGTTATTTTGTCACGACCCAAAACCGAGCCGCGACTGGCACCCACACTTACCCTCCTATGTGAGCGAACCAACCAATCTAAACCCTAACATTTCAATTTAATATCAACAGAAAGTAATGCGGAAGACTTAAACTCATTAATAAAAAC
>NC_028640.1:61712191-61720596 GCF_001406875.1 Solanum pennellii
TATATATATATATATATATATATATATATATATATATAGAATACTTTTAATTATATATGTGATATTGTGATATACCAACTTAACCTCACTAATTATCCATTTTAGGAATACTTTTAATTATTATAAAAAAAAATGGCTAGTTTTTTATTTATAACAGATTTTTACGATGTGTTATGTAATTGTGTATTTATAAATATCATCCTTTTTCTTTTGAAAAAAAAAGATATTATAAAGGGAAAATTGTATATAATAGCAAACTAATAATCTAAATTAAATGGAATAGCTAGGGTTTGATTTAATTGTGCTCCATAGCAAACATTAGCTAAAATTTGCCACCGTCTCTCTCCCAAAATCTCGCTCGCCACTCTCCATTCTCGCTCGCCTCTCTCGCTTTATGCACAGTAGTGTATAATTCTGTTTCTGTTTTGTATAAAGCGAGAGAAAATTGTATATACACATGCAAAAATGTATATCTTCGTGTTATACACTTAATTATACAATTTACAAACATTTTACTTCAAATATTGCAGAGAAAAAGGCCAACAAATTATACAATTGCGAATTATACAATTGCAGTGAAATACAATTTTCTCTAGCTTTATACAACAGAAGTGTATATATTGTGTTTCTGTTTTTGTATAAAGCGAGAAAAACATATATCTTCTTGCTATACACTTATAATTTTGCAATATACATACATTTTAATTCGATTCAACTGTATGCAAAACAAATTATACAATTGCAGCGAAATAGGCCAGCGAATTATACAATTTAGGCCAGCGAATTATACAATTGTATATGTATAGCAAATTATACAGTTTTATGTTTGCTATAGAGCGCAATTATGCAAAGTTTGCTATAGCATACAAATATGAATTTTTTGTTTGCTATATGTGAAAGTTGCCCTATTATAAATGGCTATTTCCCTAGTTCATCCCTTCTTTTTGTCCAATACATTCTCAAGAACTACATAAAATTTGGCCCATTAACACAAATCTGTCAATTGGGCCAAGCCCATGTCAAAGCAGAAAAACTGTGTCATGAAAGTCCATTTCGAAAAGTGAATTTTTTTAATGGAAAAATTACTAGAATATACAACTTTAGTTTATATATTCACAATATTCCCTTCTATTTTTAAAAAATTTAAAAGAAATTATTTTTCCCTAAATCTGAACTACGGGATATATTATTAATTTAGAATCCTAATCAATTAAGTTTAACCCTTAAATTTACTCCTATATTTTTCCTCAATAACCAAACCCATTATATCCACTCCCAAAGTGTCTCCGTCATTTTCTCAACTCGTCTTCCCAATTTTGAAATTGAAAATTGAGCTCTGTCCGTCATATCCGTTCAAGGAATATCAATAGGTACTATCTTCTTCTTCAATTCTTTCATTTCGTTCTTGTATTTGTTCTAATACTTCATGGATCATCAGTCATTTATTATTGAGATTACCCAAATAGTCACATCAAACACTAATCAAATCTCTGTTTATGAATATCCCCAGATCACATAATGCTTTCGCAAAGTGTAATGACCAGACTGTATAAGGAATAGTGAACGCACCCGAATCTTTTTTCTTTTGTACTAGAGATCACATAATGCTTTCGCAAAGTGTAATGACCCGACTGTATAAGGAATAGTGAACGCACCCGAATCTTTTTTCTTTTGTACTAGAGATCTTGTAGCAATAACACTACAATGCTGTGCAGTCTATCATCATCCTCAAAAGTGACCGATCTTTTCTTTGTAACCAGATCTTTCATAAACTTGGCATAACTGGGCATTTGTTCTAGAGATTCTACCCAAGGGACGTTGATAGAAAGCTGCTTCAACATTGTTATAAAACGCCGATATTTACCATCCTCAGTCTTTTTCACTAATCTTTGAGGAAAGGGGGGGGGGGGGTCTAGGCATGGGAGTTACCTTTGTAGGCACTTAAGCATCTTTTCCAGTGTTATCTTCTACTTCACCACTAACCTCTACCACTTTATCATTATTTTTTATCACCTTTTCCTCATTAGACGGCATAGATGGGTCAATGGTTTGCTTATCACCCCGAGTAGTGATTGTCATACAGTGTCCATCATTTTTTGGATTTTGGACAGTGTTGCTAGGAAGAGTGCCCGGTTGCCGTGTGTTCACAATCGCAGATAATTGGGTCATTTGCAACTCAAGCTGCTTAATCGATATTGCATGTGTATCCACTTTATGCCCAATACCTGCTAAATAACTTCATAACTCTTTAATGTGCTCATTACTAGCATCGAACCTCCTCATCATTTTGTGCAACATATCCTCAACTCGCGCCATACCATCTCCACCATCCCTAGGAGTAACTTCACGATTTTGAGGAGGGACACAGGGCCCATTCTTATCATTTCTGTTACCATAGTTACCCCTATTAAACTTGTTGTCGCGGTTGTAGTTTCCATCTCGGACATAATGACCCTCACGGTTATACTTACCATAGACCCGATTGGTTTCCTTGACCTTAGCCAATTCTCCTGATTTGAGCCTTGATCACTCGGTCGGAAACCCCCCGTCTGCTCATTTACCGCATAGGAATTCTCCACATAATAGCATTCATCATTTGGTGGTGGTGGTTTAGACAAGTAGTTAACTGCATTTGTCTTTTCTGCACCCCCAGTGACATCTTTTAATATCAATCCAAGCTCAGTTCTCATCTGAGTCATCTCTTCACAAATCTCATCTGTGGCTGAGTTGTGAGTGGATTGCACTGCGAAGGTATTTCTCCCAGTATCTGACTTCCTAGTACTCCAAGCTTTATTATTCCGGGAGATTTTCTCTAACTTTTCGGCAATCTCGGCATCAGGACACTGCCCATAAGAATCATCCGTTATTGTATCCAATACCGCTTTATTATTATCACCCTGTCTCCAATAGAAGTATTCCATTAGTGACTCATCATCTATGCGGTGATTGGGGACACTTCTAAAAAATGAAGTGAATCTATCCCAAAAACTACTAACTGACTCTCCTAGTATGCCACAAAGTTGTTCACTCTGTCTTTGTGGTTTAGTTTCTTGGAGACCGGGTAGTAACGTGCTAAGAAAACGTACCTTAGTTGGTTCCAAGTGAAAATTGAGTTATAAGAGAGCTCAGTGAATCAAAAAGCAGCCTCTCCCGTCAGTGAGATAGGAAATACTCTTAGCCCTATAACATCCAAATCAAACTCAGGCCTCCCTACACAGCTTTTACACACTGCCCTTACCTTAGCTATATGGGCATGTGGGTCCTCAGAAGGTAGCCTGAAAACAAACCTCTAGCAGTGAGCATTTGCATCAGACTACTAGTTACCACAAAGGTATGACCTTGTGGTAAAGGGGCAAGACAAGTGTCCCATCAGAGTCTGCAATATTATCATAACCTCTGTAGTACTCTTGAGGGCGTGGAGCAGGATTTTGTCTCATTTGTTGATTTTCACCCGAATCATCGGGTAATAAATGACCATGAACATCAACAGGAGTTGGGATGTTCTAGTTTGGATCATCATCGTTAATACCCAGTTTCGATTCATATTGCATAGTGTACGCTCTAATTCGTGATCGTAGGAAAACAAGGGTTCTCTTCCTCTCCGTGTATGTGGCATACAAGGAAGATAGTTCTGCAAGAATCAAAAACAATTAAAAAAAATAAAATTAAGAAAATAATGACTAAACTTTAGTAATAAGTTTAAGTTAATCTAAAAGCTACTTTCACCGGCAGCGGGGCCAAAATCTGATACGCTCAAACTTACTTCTCAAATAAGAAGTGAAGCGGTCGTATCAAGTAAAGAACCCAACTAATGAGGTTGGGATCGTTCCCACGAGGAAAATAGTATTACTATTATTTAGTCAATTATTTCCTTAGAAAACAAAGACAATAAAAGGGGGTTTTTATTTCTAAATTAATGAAAATAACTAACTAAATTAAAGTAAACAACTAACAGATTCAAATATTGGAGTTTAATCAATTAATAAAAGTAACTAGGGTTTAAGTGTTCCCCACATGTTCCTAACTTGACAATTCTAACTATAACAATTCTTTCCTAGTATCTTGCATGCAAAGTGATAAGTTATGTATTTCTAAATCCTTGGTCCGGCATTTAAAAAATTTCACTCCGCACCTTGGTCCGGCTACGTGAGTTGCTATACTAACCCTTACCTTTACCTCATATTAAGCATTTTATTCGATATTTGACTAAGTTATTATCTCGTACCAATTGGCACTAGCCTATTAGATGGTATACACTAAATCTATGTTAATAATTCTTTTCCTATTATCTATCTCCTTGGTCCGGCAAGTAGCATTAAGGCGAGTTCTAACGTTGGCCATCCGTTAAAAAGACTTCTAAATGAAAGAATTATCAATACATGCAAGACACTATTCTGGAATTGTTATTTTAGTTAGATTTTACCACATTATTCACGCATGGTTCCCACAACCCTAGTTATGGAGTTAGTTACCCATAGTCATAATCACAATATTCATATACTTCATATAAGAATTCATGCACTTACTTTGATGAGAAAGAATAAAATCCAGATATTCACTTGATTAATCAACAAAATCACCAACAATCAATTCCTGAAAAAGTGTAAGAAATGCTGAAACTAATCCTTCAATACTTGAACAAGAGAACTAAAGATTCTCCAAAAGTCTAACAATCAAAAAGTCTAATATCAAAGAGTCTACTAACAAAGAGTCTAACAATCAAAAGCTAACCCCAAAAATGAGGTTTTTCTATTTATAATAAAAACAAAACCTAATAAAAGAAGGATTCTAATTACTGAAAATCTGTCAAAATGCGGCTGGATCGACAGACCTCGTGACGGACCGTCGTGGCCACGACGGGCCGTCATGGCCTACGTCGTCCCATACTTCACAAATTCTTCTTCTGCTTTCTTCATTACTCTTGACGAACAGGTATGACGGACCGTTCCAAGCACGACGGTCCGTCGAGAGTCTTCGTTCCATAATACTTAAACTTCTTGGAATTTGGGTAGTGGGACTACTCTCTGATCATTGCGACGAACCAGCAGGACGGACCGTCGTGGCTATGACGGTCCGTCATGAACTTCCCTAATCCCACACTTAGGTCAGATTTCCCCATCCTCCTTCAGCAGCTTCAATACGATGCCACCTACGGACCGTCACAAGCTCGACGGACCGTCATAAGCTCCGTAGGTGGTAACTTTTCTGCATTTCTTGCTTAAAAACTTTCGCGTTCATCCTTGAACAGATTTCCTGCAAATAAGGAGAAACTTACATAAAAATCAATACAAATAGGCTTTTGGACACACACTAAACTTAAGGAAAAAGTACTAAAAATACCGTGAAACCACGGTATATCAGTCATTAACAAACTCAAAATCACAAGAGAACTTATCATCACACTCGAGCTGAACGTATGTACACTCCTCTCTTAAGTCTTATTCAATAGTTTTTAATCAATCTAATAAAACATGACACTATTACCATAACCATAGTAAAATATATGAAACTACACGTCTCTGAACCCAATTCTCAACCTCCTAAAGATACCTCTTTACCCTTGTGATTAGAGAAAACATTCATGTTCTCACCTTTTCTTAAGGCTACACTACATTCCACTTTTTTTTTTCATTACGAATCTAGCTCCTTTAATTCTATGTGAGCGGTGATCAAACATCGCTCAAAACTTTCCATACAACCACGTTACTCACTGAATAGTAGAAATTCACAACTTTACATACTCACAAGTATTTATTACCATACAAAGTTTATCTAACAAAAAAAGATTAATTATATAAATTCATCCCAATCACAATTCCTCACCAATCCCTTATCATCATTACGAACTCTAATCACCTCCATTGTCTTAAATTAAGATTTCTCTTATTAGATATTATATTAAAACACCTCATAATACACACTATAAATACGATGCCTCTACAATTTTAATGCAAGCATCATTCAAATACAATTGTTGTTCGGAACCTTGCAAACATCCGAATCCAATCTCCACTATTCAAATCAACCACCTAGATGTCAGAAACACGTAGTTCAAATTTTAGCCCGATCCAACGGTTAGTTAATTGAGAAACACGATATAAAGGTTGCTAGTCGAAGAAAAGGTATGCAGCAAAATAAATCTTTTTCTTCTCTCTTCTCTCTTGTTGAAAGCTCTCTCAAAACCTCTCTTATGTCCTATTCTCTTTCAAGGAGAATACTAATGAGCAATTCAATTTTTCTCTTAAGAACATCCTCTATTTATACAATTGTATTTTTCCTTACAAAGTCAAAATCAACTACAAATAGGATTACAATTTCAATTCTTTTCCTAATAGAATTGGAAACCAAATTAAAAAAATAAGTTCAATCCTTTTTCAAGTAGGGTTAGGCCTAGTTTTCAACTCTTAAGCAAATACTAAATTCGATATCAGAACTGGTGAAACACTTTTAAGACTTTTTTGCCACTAAAACTGATTCTAAATGAGAATTTTCGATACTAGTACATCAAACATAAATCATATAGGTCATATATCGCTTTCTCTTTTCACCATTATGCTTTGCTAGACCTTTTCATCATCAAGATGTGAACCTTTTCCTCGATATGACACCTTAAACTCAGGTATACCAATCAAATTTAAGGGACTAAATTTTATAAGCATTTTCTAACTAAAATCTTCAATTTAATTCACCCAGGTATACTCAATAAGACTTCCTTTCCCTATAAATTTGTCATTTTAGTATCAATCTACCTTTTGAAGCTTAAGATAAAATTGTCAGTCCTTATTCAGAACCCTCAAGATACATTTCACAACCTAAATATATTAATACTGTACAAAAGATCAACCACTAAAATTTTTCTTTAAAACAATGCTCAATCTAACCGCCTGAGTAATAAACTAGTTTATTTCTCAAATGTGAATGCAACACTAAATCTTATTATCTGACCATGTCATACAACTTTTAACTCCTTTAGTAGTTAGTATTCTTACTTGACGATCGACGTATTCATTTCCAGGTAACAGTAGTACTGTATTGTGAAAGGTCGTTAAATTCATAACTAAACACATCAATACTTTAACCAAGTAAACATCGATATTATTGTAGTAGTGACATCATGATTTTTTTATATACACTTAATCTATAATATCGTAGTAGAAATTCTTCCATTAACTCAACAAAATTTCATTTTCCCTATACAACCCATATATCTAATGAGAACTTTACTAACTGCATTGTTCAAAGTAATGATATTCATTATCTAGCCTTCCCTTACGAATTTTTTGAATGTTGTCACCTTGACAAAGTCATATCGATTCACCCCATCAACCTCATATTCTTAAGATCGAGAGAATATTCTTCAAGAAGCCAGAAAATGCTACCTAAGTCATAAGTAATGTCATTACCGACAAGACTCAACATGAGACTGCCACCACATTTTTGCATCTTCCCAAATTTAGTAAGTGAGAAACTCAACGTCCAATCACTTTCTATATCCATCTTATCAAACAACAATCATGACAAATAATAAGAAATTATAAGCATCTTTATATTCAGTACCCATGAAGAATAGAGGTTTCAACTTAAGAACTTAATAAACAGATCATACTAGACAATCGTAACAACATGTCTATAGTAAATCATGGAAACATATATATTTTCAAGGACGCATACTCTCTTGCTGGTGTTAATGTTTTCGATTCTACTACTTTAATACTAATCATATGTGAAATAGAGTGAAAAAGGTTAGTTATCAATTTGTATCACTTAGATACCAATTGGACTCAAGTAGTAGCACGAATGAAAGAAGGAATGGAGTTTTCCTAAAGTCCTATAGCCTCTCGAAGAAAAGTAAAGGCGTTCCCATACCGTTCGCAAGACTCTACTAGACTTGTCATTGCGTGATTAGATCAACGAACCTAACGCTCTGATACCAAGTTTGTCACAACTCAAAATGAGTCGTGAGTGATCCACACTTAACCTTCTAGGTGGATGAACCAAGAAATCTAAACCCCAACATAATTCAACTACTGTCACGACCCAAAACCGAGCCGCGACTGGCACCCACACTTACCCTCCTATGTGAGCGAACCAACCAATCTAAACCCTAACACTTCATTATAATATCAACAGAAAGTAATGCGGAAGACTTAAACTCATTAATAAAAAGACAATTCAATAACTTCTAAAATTCAACATCTATTATTCCCCAAAATCTGGAAGTCATCACCACAAGAACATCTATGATCAAATTACTAAACTAGGAGTATTCTAAGAAACTAAAATAACAAAAGCTAGTCCATTGCCGGAACTTCAAGGCATCAAGACATGAGGAAGAAGATCCAGTCCAAGCTAGAAGCATTAGCTCACCCTGAAATCCGGTGTAATGAAGACTGGCTAGAGTTGCG
>NC_028640.1:61723193-61775648 GCF_001406875.1 Solanum pennellii
AAGTTCAGAGAGTCGATTTCAGTACCCAAATTTCAGAAGTCTAAGTGTTTTGGAACGAGACTCCCTCGACGGTCCGTCGTGCCCATGACGGTCCGTCGTGGGTTCCGTTATCTCAGCCAGTTTTTCCAGAAATAAAATCTGCAGCTCAAAACGACTAAACAGGTCGTTACAACTACGAATAACAAAAATAATGCGGAATCTTCAAAACTTATTAAAGTATCATTTTTCAAAACCTGAAAGTCATCACATCAAGAACATCTAATCTACAAATACAAAGTCTAAGAATATCAAATACACCAAAATAAAAGAATAAAATGGTATTTGTCCGAAAACATAGGACATCATGTCATGACAAAAAGAATCCAATCGAGCTTGAATGAATAGCTCATCCTGGAACCTGATATGCTAGAGACTGGCTAGAGCTAAGGGCGATTTGAAGTCATTGGTACACTCGTTGCACTCTATAAAAGGAAACAAAGAAAAACACAAGTAGGGCTCAGTACGGGGCAATATGTACTGAGTAGGTATCATCGGTCAACCCAAAATAGAAACTAATTTACAATGAATAATAGTATGAAATAAAATATAGCACATAACAGATGATAAGTAATAAACAACATGAATCAATGTCAAGAACACTAAAGTAGGTATGTAATAAGTCAACAATATCAAGATCATCCATGAGGACTCATGCCTTCAACTAAACCATTTGGGGAATTGAGTTCTTTGAGATTGAGTACATTCCGTTAATTCAATATGTTTTTCCTTTAATACTATCGTGTTGGAACGTGACACTCCGATCCAATTATACTGTGTTGGAATGTGACATTTTGATTCAATTATACCGTGTCAAAATGTGACACTCCGATCCAATTATACCGTGTCGGAACGTGACAATCCGATCCAATAATATCATTTATTTATCGTTTATTTTCACCACTTTCAATTCATTTATAATATTTCATCAAGCCTTTTTATTATATATACTTAATTATAAAAGTCATAAAAGTGACCCACTATTATTTTTAAAGTAATCTTCTTTAACCACCAACTAAATAAATTATTAAAATTACCCCTTTACTTATATAATTATAATTGCGAATAGTCCAAAATATACATTTAGAATCTATCGAAAGAGTCTTTTATGAAGTAAAAAGCTTTAGCACTCAAACGAAAAAATGATTCGTTACATTTAGTTGTTGGTAATATAAATTAATAATAAAATCTGATTTGACTCTTTTTTGTTTAAGAAAAATATTATTATTCTTCCTAATTTTATTTCTTACTTGTCTATATTTGGTAATGGTATATTTAACATTTTATGATTTGGCTCTCTTTTAAATAAGGAAAATGGTATATTAATTGATTCCTTAAAAATATTTCTTTTTCTTATTTATTCCCCTCTTTGCTTATAACTCATTCTCAAAACACTCATTCACTCACTTTTACTCACATATACACTCACTTTTTCTCACAAGCTCTCTCTTCACTCATTAACTCATTCACTCTCTTTGATCACAAGTTTCTCCTAATTCACTCACTTTAACTCAGACTCACTCTCACATTCGCTCATTGCTGATACTTGAATGTTGCTCTCTTCTCTTGAAATAATTAAGATTTCGGTAAACATTCAAGTGCTTTCTTTGTTATTTTGCTGTGTTTGGGTAAAAATTGGATCAACTTGACACATTGTTGATATTTCTTTCCTGCTTAACTGGTTAGTGTTTTTCAATTAACATTTATATTATTGGTTAGCCCTCTTCATTAGTTTAAGTTTGGTTTTGCATAATTACGAATGTTGTCATGAGTTGAAATATGAAACAACAAGGAAGCATCCGAGTTAGTTTTATTATCTTTTTCTCTATGTGCAATAATGATTATTCTTTATCTAATTTGATATGTTGTTTATGTGAAAGCAATCGGTTATTATGAATATTTGATATTATGATTATTTTTCATTATATATCTGTTAAATTACCCCTTCTAGCAGATTTTTTGAACTTAGAGTTCAAGATGTTGAAGAGTCGCCTTGAAGAAAATTTTTGGACGAAACTATTTATTTTAATGTTGTATATTCAATTCATTATTTTTGCCTGTAATATTTATAAAACTCGCTAACTCTCTCTCTCTCTCTCTCTCTCTCTCTCTATATATATATATATATATATATATATATATATGAAATATATTTTGGAATCGCCTAAGGGAGGGAAATTATGTGCTAATCATCTCTTTATTTGCAAACTTACTTGTGCTAGAAAACATGCCTATATGTTTGTAAATTTGTTTGATAGTTCTTATTTTGATAAAATAACTTTAGATCTAGCCATAAAATAAAACAAATCATCTTTGCTTGATCATTTTGTTAATCTTGTCCAATTAATGTTTGAAGCTAATTTTGTTCAAATTAGCGTATTAAGTAATGGGTTATAACTAATTTGCTAAAATGTTAAATAAATAATTTGTATGCATTTGTACAAAGTTATTCATTGAATAAAGGGAAAATACATAAAAAAAAAAATCTTGAACTTGGTTCGAAAACTCACTTTAGCACTTAAACTACACGGACGTTTAAATACCCCCCTTAACATCTTTGAAATGTATTACAAACCAGCCTAGAGGATGACATGGCAAAGAGAGTGAGTTCACTCTCCTAATAGCGTGTGAAGGAGTTCAAAAATAAAAAAAATATTATAAAATCATACAAATGACATATTTTTATTGGTCAATATATAATAAATATTTTCAATATTATTTTCTTAATATATTAACTTGTATTAAAATATATGTATAATTTTATTGGCCCATAAAAACTTTAGCTTTTATTCTCTTTATTTTATTGTCTTCCCCATTGAAGCATCCTACATCTTCACCTTAACTCTATTAACTACTTCAATTTCACAATCTCTTTAGTAGTCCACAAAATCCAACACCATCATCTTATTGTTGGCGTCAATTTCAAACATATAAATTTTATCAATTTTCACCGAAGTGAAAAAACTTGCTAGTTTACCGGTCTTTGCAGAGGTAGAATCAGTGATTTTTTTTTTTAATTTTTTCAAAGACGAAGGCAGTGATGATAGTTCCTTTATCTCTCCGGTGTTGGAGCTTTATCAAATAAGACGCGAAAGGAAGAGAAACGGATTGATTGTTGTTGTTTTGTTGCTCCGTCTAAGAGCTTCGAAGCTCACTATTAATGGTGTTTTAAGGAAGAAAGTGATATCGATGTGGTGATTCGGTTGTTTGTTGTTATTTTGGAGAATCTAGTAATGGAGCTTCGACGGTGATTTGAGAGTTACGATGAAAGGAGTTTGGATGGTGGACGTAGTTGAAAAATATGGAGAGGGGAAAATGAACATTGAAGAGTTAGAAATGGTGAAGAAGAAGGAAGAAGAAAGAAGTAAGGGGGTGGGTGGAGGCTGGGTATGGGGTAAAATAAAATGGGTCATTATTTTTAATTTTAATTTTAGAAAATGCACTTTGAATTAATTATTTAGTGTAAATTAATTTTAAGAAGTGTTAAAGAAAAATGGTGGAAATAATTAATGATGTGGTGCTGATATGACGTTGTTGTGGCACTTACATGGCTATGATGTAGCAAGTAAGAGTGGAATAATAATCTCAGGGTGATTTTTATTCATTTCAAAGATGTTAAGGGGGGTATTTAACACCCGTATACTTTAAGTGCTAAAGTGAGTTTTCGGACCAAGTTCAGGGTTTTTTTTTATGTCTTTTCCTTTGAATAAATTATGCCTATAGAATTTATACATTTATATGTCATTTGGAGTTAGAAATCATGCCTATAGGTGTTATTTAAATGTGTTGACTTTTAAGTCACTTGAAAATCATGTTTATAGGAATTATCAACTAATTTTTAGCATGTTGATAACTGAAATGTTTCTTTTTACTTTGTCATTTTTTAGCATGTCTTAATTAAATAAGATCAACTAATGTGAATGTTTTATGCTTAGCTAAGAAAAATCAGCATAATAATACTTAAGTTGGAATAGTATTAAGGTCTGCTCGATTAAAATCTGCTTCATAATATATGACTTTTTGCATCTAATAAATTAGCTACTTCTTAATAATTTTCTGCATCTAAATAAAGGACTGCCTAAGAAATATTTCTACATTAATAATAATTTGTTTTCTATTTCTTCATTGTAATTATTCTCTGCCTAAAATATATAGTTTTTAGCATTAATAACCAATCTGTAAATCTGTTTTTGTTCTAAAAAATAATTTTTTGCATTAATAATAAATTTGTCACTTATCTAAAATAATTTTCCGTATTAGTAATAAATCTGTTGCTGTTTTTAAATAATAATTTCCTGCCTTAAATTAATAGAGTCTATTGTCCTAAATAATATTTTTGCATTAATAATTAAATTTGCTGTTGTTTTAAAATATATATGCATGTGATCACTTCTTTGCTATACTTGGAAATCAAATCAAATAAAATCTATTATGACGCTAATTGCTGCTCACTTTAAAATTAGTTGAACACTAAAATTTGCATTAATAATTCTCGGCCACCTCTAAAATTAATTAGATAACTACTTGCATGCTTTTAGGAGTGTCTATTAATAATGTTGCCTGCTTAATTCTTTGTTGTTTTTGCTTGTTTGGATGCTTACACACTTAGCATGAAGACCTTTCACGATTAGATGTTATTTGCAAGCATGTTTATTAAAATTTAGAGGCCAAAGTGAAGCTTATCATGCTAAAATGACCGTCATGTTTGTTTGAATAGGTGTCTAGGAGGACCTTATATTTTATTTTGTCAAAACCCACCCTATTTTGTCTGTCCCTATATGGAAGTTTATTGAAAAATAAAAGAAAAGTCGAGTATTGATCCTAAGGTCTCTCTTAGAGTCTTCCTTTCCTTTTACCTCTTTATTTGTTTGATAACTACACTTATTTGGGGTGGTTTAAAATAAAATAATAAAATTATTTGCTTATTTATTTGTCCCTTTTCTATCCTCTCGCTTATTTTTAAATTTTTATTTAATATTTATTTATTGCTATCACTTAGTTTTGCATGCTTAAATAATTAATTAAAAATAATAAATTTATTCTCAATTGTTTAATATTTTATCACTTAGTCTTGCATGCCTAAATAATTAATTAAAATAAAGGTGTTATCTTAATTGTTTAATATTATATTATCACATAGCCTTTCATGCTTAGCTAATTAATTTAAAAAATAATAAAATAGATTTAATTGTTCAATATTCTTATCACCTAGCCAGCATGTTAATTAAATAAATTATGAAGTGACCTTACTTGCTACTTGTAACCCCCACATAAGTTGCATGAGATACGGCCGGGACCCACATTTTTGGACCTTGAGGGATGCCTAACACCTTCCTCGAGGTAATTTGAACCCTTACCCGTTTCTCTGGTTCGTTGACTTTAGCTAGACTTAGTTAGGTTAGATAGGTGTCCTAACGCGCCTTAATTCGTTAGGTGGCGACTCTTCAAAACTCCAAAATCCCAAAAGAGTTGTTAGGTCGTGCACAAAACCCTTTTGCGAAAAATAGGGTGCAACAGTCTTAACCCGTAAATAAACTGTTATAAGTAAAAATTGTTTAAAAGTATGTTAAAATGTGTATATGATGTGAAATGTGAAATTTTTATATATGAACATACATTAGACTAATATTTTCAAGTTATAGAAGTAGAATTTAATTTTCAAGTTGTAAAATTATGTATAAAGTACATCAATCTTAACAATTTGGGAGGTAATTATATACTTACTTTTCGAAAGAATTCTAAAATTATTATAGTTTCAAAATTTTAAAGCTTGCAGCTGCATTGCTTCTTCTTTCAATACGTAGAAAATGATGCATAATTTATGTATTAGAAACATAATTATGAACTAGATTCATACTGATTTATATTTGAAATAATTGGAGTGATGTATCGAGAATAATATTTGTATTACATGCACTGTAACAAATAAAGTTATAATGTATCTGATAGAGGCGAAGTGATGTATCCGGATGTTAAGATAGAGAGAAAAGAAAAAAAAGGATTTTTATTATTAATTCAGATGATAGAAATTTTTAATAATTATACTATGTCATGTAAGGATACAATTTTCCCAAAATTAAGGTGGAAACTTACTATCCATCTAGTTTATCAATATATATGATATAACATCAAAGTATACATAACATATACATTTTGATTGTGTATATATAGATTGACACGTATACTATCGATGTATTTAATATATAAAACGGAAAAAATTGTATATAATGACAAACTAATAATTCAAATTAAATGTTATAACCACACTTTGATTTAATTGTGCCCTGTAGCAAACTGTTTGTCAGTCACCTCTCCCTCAAGTCTCGTTCGCCACTCTCCCTCTCTCGCTCTCTCCCTCTGTCGCTTGCCTCTCTCGCTTTATACAACTAGAAATGTATAAATGCATTTCTGTTTGTATAAAGCGAGAGAAATTTGTATATACACATGCAAATACATATATTTTCGTCCTATGCACTTATAATTATACAATACAAATATTTTCCTGCCAAGTACTCTTTTGTCTTTCTCTCTTTCTCGTTTTATACAAACACATATTATACAAAATACAATGTATAATTTATGTTTGTATAAAGCGAGAGAGAGAGAGAGCGATATTTTGATATACAAACATTTTATTTTGATTCAATTGTATACAAATTCAAATTTTATACAGATATACAAACACATAAAATTAAATGGAAAAATAACTTAAATACACAACTATAAGTTTAGTATTCTCTAATTTTCCCTTCTTTTTTTAAATATTACATAATTCCCTTTTTTTTAATTTTAGTAGAAGTTTAGAGATACATAGTCTTCTCTCTCCTATAACACACACTTCCCCAATATCATGCCTATTTTTTCTCCACTAAAACACTCAATATTCTGAATCACTTTTTGAATTTTGAATTATTAATTTTAATTAAAAACGTTTCATAACATTTAATATGCAATTTTGAATTTCAAAATTCAAAAAATTTGAAATTTCTGAAAATTAGACCATTGTTCTCTGGTTCTTCTTCTTCTTCTTACTCCATCATCCGTCTATAGTTCTTCTTCTTCTTCTTAATCCATCATCTGTTCTTGTTTTCTTCTTTTTTTCTTATTGTTCATTGCTATATTACATCAGCCGTCTCTAAGTCTTCTTTTTCTTCTTACTCCATCATCCGTTCTTTTTTTTTTTTTGTTCATTGTTCTATTACATCATATTAATGGATCCTTTTACTAATAGAAGGATTTATGATTCGGACGATCAAAATTGGAAAGAAAATAGCAAAAAAGTCTTTGCATGATCCTACGAATGTTCGAAAGGATTCAAACAAAGATTTTGGCGAATCATCTAAATCAAAGGTTGACAAAATACACCAAAAAAAGAGAAAAGAAGCAGCAACCGTTGTTGTTGAAATTAGTAAAAATTTTAGTAAAGGAATCCCATATGTATCATGAATTTTTGAAAATTGTTATCATGTATCAGACAATAAGTTTAATACATAAGTACTCAGTGTGTTATAGTGTGTTAGTCGATGCATTGATACATGAATTAGATGTGTATCATATGATTTCCTATGTATCAAGAGTTTTTGAAAATTGTTATCATGTATCAGTCAATAAGTTTAATAACTGCGCCATCAAGTGTGCTTGCTGATACATATCGACTCAGTGTGTTATAGTGTTTAGACGATGCATTGATACATGAATTTGATGTGTATCATATGATTTTCTATGTATCACGAGTTTTTGAAAATTGTTATCATGTATCAGTCAATAAGTTTAATAACTGGATGTTCATAAAAATGTCTTCAAACTAGATGATATAATCTTGAATTTTCAAAATTTGAAATTGTTATCCAATTACGTGCTGAATTAATGCTTATTAATGAACTGTTACCGTAATTTAAGCTGATTTAGATGACAAATTTAAGTGTTCCATTTTTCCCCCTTTTAATCTTAACAGTTTTAAGTTACTGTGTATCATTTACCATGTACCACAACATACTAATGTATCACGCCACAACAATTTTAAGGGATTATTAGTAAATACTAAATTTGTCGGGACAGAATGTAATTATTGTATTACACTATGGAATTCCTTAAATTTATACAGATTAAATTGAGAGATTGTCAACGATTTATACAAACGAGAGGCTGCCAACAATTATACAAATGGTCTGCCAGCGAAATTATACAAATCGAAAGAACAACCAGCGAATTATAGAAACGAGAGGGTGCCAACAATTTATACAAAATGGTCTGCCAACGAAATTATACAAATCTGAAGAGGATCCAACGAATTATACAATTTCTTATGGGTAAATCACATAAATATGCTATATTATAAAAATATTTACTATTTATAACAACATAATTTTTCTAACTAAATATAATTTTTTTTAATTAAGAAAATTATACAATATTCGCTTCTTTCGCAACCTTTTTGCCTTTTCTTCTTTTAATTTTTTTACTTCTTCGACTCTGTCTTTCTTTCTTTTTACTCTTCTGCACCTTCGTCTCTTTCTGTTTTTTTTTACTCTTCTATTTGTTTCTCTTATCTGATATCTTTCTCTTCTTTTTTTTAAAAAAATTCTTGGTCTTCTTCTTTGAACTTTTCATCTAAATAACTATATTCTTCCAATTAGTTTTTACTCATGTCACTATTTTTATCCAAAAACAAGCTAAAAAGAGGGGAAAATTGATTTTATATAAAATCACGTTTTTGAGCAAAAATTTCAAATCTTTAAAATTACAGAAGCAAGAGTTCACCATTGATGGTCATTATAAAGCTTTAAATTTTGAATTTATAATATGAATTTTACGAATTTGTGATAAGTTTGAGTAGTTAGTTCCTACAAATAATTGAAAATGTCGTTTGGAGTTTATGTATCAATCTTAAGAGAGTTCGGTTAAGTTTATAATTGATTTTAGGTGAAATATTAGATTGAAATGAATTAAATATAGTATTAAAATTGTACTAAAGTTGAATTAGATAATACAATATCAATGCAAATTTAATTCATTTTGAAGTTTTTGATTTATTTGTTACTATTGGATACTTAGCTTGTTTAAGTCATCATTGATATAACTTCTAAGTTTATAGATCATTGTCATGTCTTTCGTTGTTACGTTTTCCATTCATTCTTAATTCTCTCTTCTAATTCAACTTTAATACAGTGTGATATAATTTTAATGCAAATTTAATTCATTTTATAGTTTTTTGATTTATTTGTTACTATTGGATACTTGTTTAATTCATTATTGACACAAATTTAATTCACTTTAAAGATCATTGTCTTGTTAGTCTTTAGTTGCGTTTTCCATTCATTCGTAATTCTCTCTTCTTATTCAAAAGTAATACAATTTTAATGCAAATTTAATCATTTTGCAGTTTTTATTTATTTATTGTTATTATTGGATATTTGTTTAATTCATTATTGGTACAAGTTTAATTCACATAAATCACTGTCTGATATTTCATTTGTTACATTTTTTTTATTTATGTTTAATTTTCTCTTTTGTCTCAACTTTAATATTTGTGTAGTACACTTTTAAATACAAATTTAATTCATTTTGCAACTAAGTGATTGATTTGTTACAATTGAGTTACTTGTTTAATTCATTATTGATACAAGTTTTATTCAATTTACATGCAGATCAAAGAATGCTCTTTTGTTTTCAACGTTCAACATTCAACATTCATATCTAATTATCTTTTAATAATTCAACTTTAATATGTTTGAAATACATTTTTAATTCAAGTTTAATTCATGTCTCTTCATTTGTTACGACTATATTACTTCTCTTCTAATAATTTAACTTTAATATATTTGTAATACATTTTTAATTAAGATTTAATTCATTTTGTAATTTTTATGCCTCTTCATTTGTTACGATAATATTACTTATCTAATTAACTATTGATATAAGTTTTATACAGTATAAAATCGTTGACTATACTATAAAAACAAAGGAAAACAGAGCAATAGAAAAAGGGAGAGAAAGAACAACAACAAAAAAAAAAGCAAGAAAAATAGGACAACAGAAAGAAAGGAAAAAGGATTAAAAAAAGAGAAAGATAGAAAGAGACGGAGAAAAAAAGAAAGAAAGAAAGAAAGGAGAAAGAGCGATTCAAAGAAACAAAAGAAATTTAAAAAGCTGCTATAAATGGTAATAATTAAAGAGTATATTTAAAATAAGTAATTATTTTTTAAAAGGAATCCACCCACATAATAAACCCATTTCTTATTTTGTATATATGTATAGTGAAATAGCCTAACTTCAATTGTATATATGTATCGCGAAAATAGTCATAGCATGTTTATTATGGGAGCACAATTATGCAGACTATAGCTCTAGTATACAAATATGAATTTTGTGTTTAATATATGTGAAAATTGCTCTTATTTTAATTTGGATTTTGATATATGTTGAGAAAAGTACTCAATGTCGCTTGAATTGTCAACTTAAATTAATTACATTTAAAATATGAAAATAATTTTAAAAACTTGGATAAGTTAATAGTTTAAGAACATGAATTTAATATTTATGAATCATAATGAGTTAGAACTATGTGATACTCCAACGCCATTAAATTAAATTATATTAATTATATATTTGACTTGGAAAGCCATGTCAATTTTTAAAAATGAACAAACATATTACTAAATACCAACTTACTTTATTTAAATAATTGTGAATGGGAGAACTTTAGGGTTAGCAGGAGAATCAATCGACTTACCTTCTCATTTCCATTGTATTATATATTATATATAATTATATAATAATAATATTAGTTCATTCTTTAAAGATTCTTATAATAAAAAAAATATATCTAATATATCGATAGGGGCCTTATTGACCGATTTGTATGAAGTAAAAATATACTTATTTACTTCTTCATTTTATGATTAATGTTACACTAGTTACATTAGGTATTAATTACGCCTTTTAAGGTTGGAGTGTGTCACATAATAATTAAGTCAAATCAATAATACTTGATCAATTTAAAGAAATTATAAATTATTTAACATCTAGCATGAGATCTAAGTGAGGCCCTAAAAAAGTAATGTTTCAAGATTCCCTTTTAGGACACATGATTAATAATGAAAATTCTGTATTGTGCGCGTATTTAATATTTGTTTATAAATTTATTTTTTAAATGATATTTAATTAAATGATATGAACTCATCTCATTAGTGTCAAATAAATAGCTAATAAATATTAAGTATCAATATTTATAAATTTTAAATGGTATTGATTAAATGATTTGAAATTTGAACTCTGAAATAAATTGTAATATGTAGTTATGTGGTAGTAAACCATTTCATTTTGCCATAAATATAATATTTTTCATCATCGGTCATTAATTTTTACTAACATTCAAAGTAGTAAAATTATAACTGAAGATAGCTAAAGTGGAAATTATGCGTCACTTAAATTAAAGTAAAATAAAAGAAATAAATTTTTATATTATTTTGACAAATGCTCTGTTGAAACAAACATTTTAACAAAAATATGTCTACTTTAACTTGAAACTCTCCCTTATATATTTTATTATTATAAGAGAAAATATCAAATTGCTTAGGAATTTTGTTAATTGACCATATCACACATAATCTAGTTAAGATAGCATACAAAGTCAAATAGAGTAATTGGATTCTTTTTAATATCCATTTTGAAGTATAATTTATTTAGATTTATTTGGAAAAGTTTCACCTGTAAAATAAAGGGCTCATAATTAAAAATGACTCTAAATATTTGAAATTCCAACTCAAAACTTCGTATTAAAAATAGATAAATATTTATTACTCTATCACAAATTTTTTTATCAATAATTCAAGTTTAGTTGTAACGGAAAGAACTAAAATGGGGATTTTTTTGTTTTAATTAGTGCTTAATTGCTTATCAACTATCTTTAGGACTGTAATAACTCTATCTTTGATTAATGGTTTGAGTATTAATTCTTATATAGCTTGATTGAGAGTATTAAAACAATTGATAATTATTTAAGTTAGTGATCACATAAAGATATATTAAGGATGACAACATTTTTAGTTTGTTTAATTACTAAGACATAATTTTTTGTATTTATATTTGTAAAACTATTTAGATAGAACTAATTAATTATGTTAAGTCAAACATGTATATAGACATTAGATTAATAATAATTATGCATTTTGCCGTTTTAAAATTATTTATTTTACTTCTGTTACAATAACCAAATAAATTAATTTAAATCTTAAAAATCAACTTAACAATAAAAAATTAAGCATTACAATTAAAATGGGTTTATTGATGAGCATTGATATCTCATTTTTACTTGTTCATTAGTGATTGACATATTACCTCGATATATCATTTTATAAAAAATAAAAATATTATTTTTCTAATCTAAAGTTTAAAAAAAAGACTAAAAAGAAATTGCTCATGGTTCAACATCATACTAAAAGCCAAAAGAATGAGTAATCAAAGATGCCTTTCTACAACTTTCCTATGTACCCTATATTAAATTGTGCAATGATATCTTTCATTGCTTTTATTTTATTACATATACAAATATAATTACTAAATATTAAATAATATGAGAAAACGATAAAAATGGTCTTTAAATTTTAAATTTGAGGGTAGATTTAAATAATTCCTTAAATATATACCAAACAATTTTGTTTTAAATATGTTAAAAATTAATTTCAATAAATATTGATCAATCTCAATTAGTTAAATTTGATGAAATCCATAAAAAAGAAAATTAATAGAAACTCTTAGTAGAAGTCTAATTTTGTAATTTTTTCTATTTTTGATTTATTCTTAAAATTTGGTATAATTTTTATATTTTATATTGTAGATTTTTGAATTTGATAAAACTTTTCAATATTTTATAAATTAATCTGTTTCTTATCATTTTCGTCAAGTCTTGCATCTCCAGATTATTCAATACTTCACAAGTTTTAAAAAAATTAAAAGGACCAAAATTATCACATACCACTTAAAAAGGACTATTTCAAATTTTACATTTTAAAACATAACGAAAAACATTTTGTCATTTTCTATAATAAATATCAAAGGGTTTTTCTAACCAAAAAGACAAAAAAAGCAAAAAATAAATCAAGTGAATATATATAATTACTGATAAATTACATAAAATATATTTCTGAGATCGTGCAAAAGCCACCATTTTTTTTTGGTTGGAATTGTGAGAGCGAAAGAAAGGGGAAGAAGACTATGAGAAGCAGAGCTTTCAAAAAACACAGTTTCTGCTAACAATCGATCGATTAGACTCTACCCTTTTCAGGTTTTCTTCTTACTGTTTTTCTTCCCTCAAGTTATGAGTTGAAAGTTTGATAAAACTGCTAAGGTTTTAATCGTTGATTGTTTTTGTTTTATGTTTGTTTTTTGCAAGAATTTTAGTGAATTAAGACCCCTTTTGAAATTTGATATCTGGGTCAATTTTAGTTTTTTGATTTGGTTAAAAAAATGGTTTTTTTTTTCTCTGCAAATCTTATAGATAGATGAATTGGATTCATTTTTGAAGAGTTTTGAAACTAATTTTCTGTATTAGGATATCAAGAACAGTGGGAATATGATGTGGGTTTTTGGGCTAAAGAGTTAACAAAGGTGGTTTAGATTGGAGGATTGGAAATTTTGGAACTGGCATGCTAGTTTGGGTGTATCTCGAGTCCTTGACTAATTCCATGGGATAGTACTTGCCGCATCCACCAGTAATAAGTATTAGGTAACTCTGACTATTAAGGCTAGGACGGATGGAAATAAATCTTCCTCATGGTTCTCAACCTACTTGATTGACAACTAGGCAATACCTATGAGTGCCTGAATTTTATTTGTTTGAACTGGAGTGTTTTTTGTTTGGTTAGGGATTGTATGACAGAGTAGGGATAGTTGTGAGATTTAGTGAAACCCATGTTTTTATAGAATTTCTTTGGACAAAGTATTGAGTAGTGGAATTAAGCTGATGAATTGCAGCAGAATGGATATAGAGGATAAATATAGACGACCCAAACTAGTTTGTGATTAGGGGTGACTGAAGAACCTGATACGGAGTTGCTTCTTTTGAATTCAAGAGTAGTAAGTTTATCTGAGGTTAGGTTGGATGAGATTAGGACTTGAAGCTTGTTGCATGTAAACTTAATCGGATATGCTTTAGTGTTAGTATTAACACAATGAGGTCTGTGTGAGGTAAAGCTGCAATCAATTGGTTTGATTCATATAAAGGATCCGTAGTAAACATAATGCCGTAGTTTCCCAATGACTTCTATCATATGTGTTGAAAATAGTGTATCTAAGCTTCAAAGTGGCTTTAGCATGTTGCCCTTGACCCAAATATAAAGCCACTATAGTCTACATTACCCTCTGAGATTGACAGTCAGTCATCTCAAGTCCTAGTGCCGAAAGCACTCTTTAGTAGGTACCAAAGTCCAATTAGAGATAATGTAAAAAACTAAAACAATGGGAAAGAAAAATCATAGTCCATAATATATACAGAAAAGAAGGAAGCTGTTGAATATTAGTCAACTTTAAAAAAAAGGTGAGAAGTGTATTGATTGGTGTCTAAAGAGGCTTGTCTGACTGAAAATAACCTTTAAATAAGGGGTATACAACATTGCAAAACAGCTTGAGGACAACAACCAGCTCTTTCTTCGTTGTAAATGTACTTCTCAGATTTGGAACTTTGTCTTAAACATTTTGGGGGTGAATGCCAAAACCATCCCACAGTTTTTGCAAGATTGGCAGCACATGTGAAGGTCCTCGAACAACAGCTGGTACACCATACCAACTGTTGGAAATAAGGAATAGGTTATTTGAAGACAAAAGAAATACAATTATTAATGTCAAATACATCTGTATTTTTTTTGCATAGTTTTTGGTGTAACATGGCAGATGTATATGCTTCTCACCCTACTGCCGTGATTGACTTTATTAGCACTCGACACACATGCAATGGTTCCTTTTGTTGTAACTCTACCGACATCAATTTTTGCTGGTTTTATTATATATGATATTTAAACTCTTCACCAATAATAAAAATTCGAACTTCAAAACAAACATGTGAACCATTCAAATGCCTCTATGTCAATAATTATAAGAGAAATATTAGGAAATATGAAATGCCCAAATGATATTCTGAACAATGCTTTTTATTGCAGTCAGAATTAAAAAAGAATGAAATTATTGGTCTCTATTTACTGGTTGATAGACGTATAATATTAGTTACATAAGCATCTTGACATTGATTATCAAAATAATGAAATCAAGAAAAAATAAAGGAAGAGACTAAATTGCGAGAAATATAAGAGAAAGATATGACTTAATTGTGTATTTATATTATTATAGTGGGACCCTGTTTATAGACACTATATTGCAATCCTTTTCCAAGTAGGATTTATATACTGTTTCCATATTCGTATTCTAACGCTCCCCCATAAGTGGGTGCATACAAGTCCATATGTAACAACTAACATTGTTATGAGGACCGATGAGGGACTTGGTGAAGAAATCTACAAGTTGATTACTTGACTTCACAAATTTTATAAGAATATCTGCTGAGAGTATTTTTTCTCTAACAAAGTGATAGTCAATCTCAATGTGCTTAGTCCTGTCATGAAATACTAGATTTAATATGATATGAAAGGGCCCTTGATTATACTGTTTTAGTATAATGGGGTGATGATAGACTGTGATAACTCAAGAAAGTATAATGAAGTTTTGTATAACGAGTGAATTGTATACCTTTTTGAAGAGCAATTGGTTGTCTAGGAGGAGGCAAGTCCTCAATAGGCACAAGGCCCGACACATGACATGAATCATCTAGGCCTAATGCTGGATGTGGACAATGATGATAACATGAGATGTAGAAGTAATAGTGGATTCCTCAAAAGGTATGGGTAAGATCGTAAGACTTTAGAGATATCTGAATGATCAGAAGATGTATAGTAAGATTGAGATTCAAAGAATGTGACATCGACTAACATAAGGTTTTGACGAGATCAGGTGAATAGCAACAATACCTTTTTTGAACTAGAGAGTAACCAAAAAAGACACATTTGAGAGTGCAAAGAGCTAATTTATCTTTTTGTTAGGCTAAGTTATGAAAAAAACACGTGCTTCCAAAGTTACGTTGGGGATGGAGTAGAGATATGATTGAGGAAACATTATGGTTTAGGGAATCTGATTCTTAATGAAAGATGAGGACATTCTATTAATTAAATAACAAGATGTGGATTGCATCACCCCCAAAACATAGCAGAACATGGGATTTAATGATAAGAGTGCGAGCAGTCTTAATGAGATACATATTCTTTCTTTTTGCTACCCCGCTCTGCTGAGACTGAGTAGTGTACAGACAAGGTGTCAGGTGAATTATTTCTTGGTGAGTTATAAACTCCTAAAATATTGACGATAAGTAGTATAAGGCATTATCACTACAAATAGTACAAATAGAAACACCAATTTGATTTTGTATTTGAGCGCAAAAAGTAAAATGTAGAAAATAACTTAGAATGATCTTTCATTTAGAAAATCCAAGTACACCTTGAATTTCATCAATGAAACTAAAAAAATAGCGAAATTCTAAGGTGAACTGTAGCACCCTAAATATTTGAATGAACTAATGAATAAATAGACTTTGAACTACCCTTAGTACTATGTGAAAATGTAGTTGGGAGGGGTATATGTTCCACAAGTTGACATGATTCATAATCTAGTGTGGATAGACTATAAACAAATTAGGCACCATCTTCTTTAGCTAGCATAGACTTGCATTTGTAAGAGCAGTCGGTTGCTAAAACCTGTCCACAACCCACTAAAAAGTACTAGATTGTGAAACACAAGTAAAGCAATTACCAATAACAAAAATATTAGGCTGAGCAACCACACTACTTGTTGAGATGTCTGCCTACGCGCTCGATAATGAAGAAACTTATCATATTCTGTTTGAGCAACATAATGATTATTGGATGGTTGATTAAGCTTAGCAACAGAGGCTGCTTGTGGAGATGTTTGCTACTTGCTCGATACTGATTGAGCAATAGGATTATTATTGGGTGGTCGACCGTGTAGAGTATAACATATGTTACAAGTATCTTTAAGCCTATGACAAGAACTACACTTAGGTCTAGATTTTCCAAAACGACCTTTTCCTCATCAATTCACCACAGTCCAAGATGTTCATTTTTTTGGTTTGAAATGCGAGAATATGAGTCAGTGGTGGGATGAAACCACTTTTAGACGGGGAGGCGTGACAAGGCGAAGTATATGAGATAATAATTCATTAATTGTAGGAACTGTAGGATTAACTAAAATCTGGTCATGCATTGAATCATGGTGAGTAGAATGTCCAACAAGTGTAAGAACTAGAAACAAAGTTTGTCTATGCTTTTGTTGTTTCTCCTCGTCTATATCGACTAGCATCAACGCTACAAATTCCTCCATGACTGCCTATACCTATCCCTAGTAAGTAGACATATCGAATTCTTGTTTCTTTAAATTGATAATAATTTGAGGTATCACATCATGGAAACTAGATATGTCATTAATGTAAAAAGCAAGAGCCTTTTTCCAAATTAAATAACATGTTTTGGGAATGGGCGAAACAAGGGCATCAACTTGGAATCAATAAATTGTCATAGGAGACTGTAATTGAGCGGCAACCTTCTCCGATTGTGCTTTGACTTTTGCATCTTCCTCACTAGTCTTTGCCTTTTCATCTACCACACATGCATTGATCTTGGACACCTTGACCCCCATACCACAATTCAATCAAGATAGCCCAAGCTTAATAGTTTGAGCTTCCCCTTAATGGTTTTGAAGTATTCATAGTGTTTGAATTTATAATTTTCATAATTAAGGAACCTAAAATATCAACTCCTGATAGACACCTTGTGAAATCAAAATTTTGTAGCCTAATGACTGAAAAAATATAAATTGTTGTAGAAATCTGAAAAAAATTGTTTATGTGCTAGAAAATCAAATCTGAACTCTGGAAAGTGGTCAATTCTAGGAATTTTTTTTATATGGGTAGGGTTAGATGATGAGGAGACCCTACTGGAAAAAAAACCGCCCCAAAAAAACCCGAAAACATTGTTGAAGTCGTTGGAATAGTTTCCTCGCCAAAACTTGAAGAAAAATATATGGTTAGGGTTGGACTTGGCAGGTGCCCTGGTTGGAGAACAAAATATCTCAAAAAAGTGGTTCTAAAGAGGCTCACACACCGACACATGGTGTAGATCTTGCTGGAAAGGCTGCTTCTGACAATGCGTGAAAGGTTTTTGTTAGTAGAATTTTGTGGGTTATGGTCGCGAGAGGTTGGGGGACCATGTGGTGGTGTTGATTTTCACTCAGCACCTATGAAAAACGGGGTTAACACTAAACAACTGTAGAAAGTTGTTGGAATTTGACGCACTTTTAACCTAATTTTCTTTCACTAGATTCTTACCAATGCTTTGATACTATGTGAGAAATAAAAGAGAAAAATATTATTAAATTATACATCTACATTATTACACTGGAATCCTATTTATAGACATTATATTACAAATCTTTTTCAAGTATGATTCTACATACTATTCCTGATTCTATTCCTCGATATCGGTAAAATATGTTGCAAAATTGTGCTCACTCTATTCCAATTTATGTGACGTTTTTTCCTTTTTAATCTGTCCCAAAAAGGACACCTTCCTATATTTAGTAGCAATTTAACTTTAAACTCTCCATTTTACCTTCAATAAGATGACTTACAACCACACAAATATCTATGACTTGTTTTAAACCACAAGCTTCAAAAGTCTTTTTTTCGTAAGCGTCGTGCTCAGTCGAACGCCTTCATGAAATTTGAGGGAGGGAATAATATCTTAACACAACATAAGTTGTAGAAAACCATACTCACTTCGTCCCAATTTATATGACATTGCTTGACTAAGCACAAAGTTAAGAAAGAAACGAATACTTGAAATTTGTGGGCTAAAACAAATCTAAACATTTGTATGACTATAAATTATTTCTTTGAGGGTAAAAGAGAATTTAAGTTGTTTCAAGGAAAATGTGCCACATAAATTGAGGTGGAGGGAGTATCTTCTGGTAAGATTTTTCTACTTTTTGGCATACTTTTGTATACAAGTGTTTTTTCATTTATTTTTAATAGATTCTTATTAATTGATCAAACAACAAAAGGGCATCACAATCGTATGGTCATTTGGTGAGTATAAAAAGAATTAATCCCAGTATAAAATCTCGCATAAGATTATTGAGTGTTTGGTTGAAGTATATGAATAATTGATCTCAATATAAAGTTCCTCTTAAGATAATATAGTGTTTGGTTGGCGATAGTAAATAATACTGCATTTAATTATGTGGGAATTTATAATATGATAGAATATGAAATAAGAATACGAAATAAGAATATGTGTAATACAGTAATAATAATGTAGATACTAAATTATCTAAAGACAAATATTATTATAGAGTAATAAATTGATGCATAAATTTTTCTTAAGTATTAATCACCGTCTACCAATTTCTTCATTATATTCATGTTAAGAATACAAAATAAGAATTGTGCGCACCCAAAGGGTAGCGGCTGCGGGTTTCCCTTGTCATAAAAAAAAAAAAAAGGAATACGAAATAAGAATATGTGTAATAGTAATGCATATGCTAAATTATCTAAAGACAAATATTATTATAGAATATAGAGTAATTAATTGATGTATAAAATTTTCGTTAGTATTAATCACCATATACCAATTTCTTCATTATAAATCATAACATAAACAATTTGTAATTCCTGAATAACTTTATTCTGATCCAAACGACCCAAAAGTATAAACAACAACAACATATCCAATGTATGACAATTGGGGTTTGGGGAGGGTAGAATGTATGCAAACCTTACCACTACCTTCTGAGGTAAAGAAGGTGTTTCTCGTAGACCCTCAACTCAAGAAAAACATTTCAAAACAGGTTTGAAAACTACAAGGTGAAACTCCTCCACACCTATTCTCCGAGTGTGAATGGATTATTGCAGTTCGACATGGGCTGGCAAACTGGACAGAGGTCCAAATGATTCAAAAGGATGTCCTACAAAGTCTGAAATGGCTTAAACAAAAGAAATGGAAGCAAATACAAAAAAAAAAGGTTTTGGTGGCAATATGGGGGGCAATGATTTATCACACATGAAAAGCCAGAAATTGGAAGATTTTCTGAGCATAGATGTGAGTACGAGTTTTGCAAATGTACAGAAAGAAGTGAGAGCTCGAATAGCCATTCCCCAGGCACCCCTTGAGTGACGTGGGCTGTTAGATTCTGCTGAGAAGACTAACTAGAGAGTAAACAGTTTAGATCAAAAGAATGAATTTGTTTGTATTTGGTACGAGCGTATTTTTTATTTTCCTGGATTAGTTTTGCTTGAGACTGGGATAGTCCTAGACCTCTTCTTGGTGGTGGTTGGGACAAGAGGTGCTCTTTAGGTTGTAAATTTGAAGTTTTCATGTTGGAGTAATGGTAGTAGTTCGCAGTTACTACCCAAAAAAATTAACTATTAGGTGAAAGAAGCTATGGAAAATACTAAACAAAATGATGTGATTTTCTTCGAACGACACCTGATCTTGTATACTTACAGGAACACGAGGTAGTCTTTAAATATCTCAATGGAGTCACCTCAGGATCACACATTATGAATGTGTCATTCCCGAAAAGCGCTTGATCCAGTTATAAGAAGCAGCCTTATATACATCCCAGCTAAGGGTTTCATAACTAGTATAATTAAGAAAGAATAGATAAGGTCTCCCTGTTTAAGACCTTTATGGGCTAGGAAGATGCCCTCTGGTTGCCCATTGGTAATAACAGAAAAATTCTAAGTAAAACTACATAAATGCACCCATTTAATCATCTTTCACCAAGATGTTCTTCAACAAGTTTAGTAGAAATGATCTATTAACATTTTACCATGGTCGGACACTTTCTTATATTAAGCTTACACATTTAAAACAGGACTGCTTTGACTCCTTCTAGCATTTATACATTCGGTGCAATCAGGATATACCACTATCTGTTTGCCCTTTACAAATGCCATGTGATTTTGTGTATTTCTTCTACTAATTTGGTGATCACTACCTTTGACCTTTTGGTGAAAAGCTTAGAATAAAAGCACCTAACTAAGCTGATAGGCTTGTAGTCTCTTTTGTCAAAAGGATATTCTCTTAAGGATCAATCCAATACGTCTAATCTTTTTTCCAAATCTGACATAATAATGAAAACACTCAAATTGCTTTCTTAACTTCTAGTTTTACTCTTGGCAACGGTTTTCTATAAAAGCCTTATTAAAACAATGTTATGCTGGAGCTAATATTATTTTGTGCTGTTGTTATTATTTGCATCTTTTTGGTGCCTAATAATGATATATCTTACTTCATAAGAAAAACCATATTAAAACCATCTTATCCATAACAATTCCTCTTCGCAACTTATCATATTAAAAGCTATTTGCAACCATGTCTTTTCCTCTTTTGATTTTTGGAGACATTACCTTGATAGAAGGCCCACAGCTTTCTGTTCACTGTAAAGTTATTGGTAAGACTCGAGAATTTCAACTATAATTTTGTCTTGATTATCCTTAATAATTTCCCTTGCAACCTTTAACTTGTCAATCTGGCTGTATCTCTTTGTGAGGTTGGAAAACCTGCAAAGTGCTTTAGTCATTTACTTCTCAACTTTTGTCACCAGGATATCTTCTCCATTTTGTCTTTTTGCAATTTCATCAGGGTTGGAGCCTTCTCTGTCATTTTTTGTTCAGTTTAATATTTCTGCACTCTATTGAATTTCCTACATTCTTAGCTTTCCAGTAAATCACTCTTTTTTTTTTCTTTCTATGTTACCGAATTGTTCACATTCCATTCTGGTGCTTTTGCTTCTACATTTAAGCTTTTGTGGCCAAAGCATAATCAGGACTCCCATTGACTTCCTGCCATCCTTTGACAATATCCGTGAAACCCACAATTTCCTTCTTTGAAATAAGATCCCCTTTTGTCCTACTGCCTATATACCAATTCAGTAGGATGATCTGAGAGTATTTGAGGCAGGACGGATGATTTGATAATACAGGATCCATCATTATGTTCATTCAAATAAAGAGACCTGTCAGAACAAAAAGTTTTTGAGAAAAGCTTTAACGCAACATTCATTGCCTCATACCAAAGAAGAAAGGAGCAAATTAGCCAAGAGATTTCAGACCTATAAGCCTGATAGGTAGCATGTACATACTACTCTCCAAAGTACTGACCGAGAGGCTGAAAGGAGTGATAGGGGAATTGGTTGATTCTCAACAGATGCCATTTATTGAAGGTAGACAGATGATGGATGCTGTGTTGATTGCTAATGAAGCTGTAGATTCCAGAATCAAACGGAAGACACTTGGTATAATATGCAAGCTGGACATAGAGAAAGCATATGATCATGTCAATGGGAGGTATTTACCGAAGATGTTGGAAAGAATGGGCTTCAGACATAAATAGTTGAGATGGATAAAGTATTGTATTTCAACTGTCAAATTTTGCGTGCTTAATAAAGGAGCCCCTACAGGATTTTTCAATACTCAGAGAGGTCTCAGGCAAGGTGACCCTTTTGTCACCTTTTTTATTTTTAATCACTATGGAGGGGCTGAATAATATGATCGAAACAACAAACAACAGAGCCTGGTTGAAAGGTTTTGATGTTGCCAGAGAGGGTGGCGACAGTTTGGAGGTGACACACCTACAATGTGCAGATGATACCCTAATTTTTTGTGATGATGAGGAACAACAACTAAAATATGTGAGGGTAACACTAATTCTGTTTGAAGGAATGACTGGACTACATATCAATGGGAGGAAGAGATTAGTGTATCCAATCAATACAGTCACAAATATGATTCGCCTAGCAGCAATCCTTAGTGGGGTAATTGATACTCTGCCAACAACTTACTTGAAAATGCTTCTAGGTGGAAAATTCAACTCTGCTGAGATATGGAATGGTGTGCTGGAGAAGTGTGAAATGAAATTGGCTAATGGAGAACTCAATATCTGTCCTTTGGAGGCAGATGGAGTCTCATCAATTCAGTCCTAGATGCCTTGCCAACTTACATGATGACCTTGTTCCCAATACCAGCAGGAGTCATAAAGAGATTGGACTGTATATGGAGAAAATTTGTATGGCATGGCAACAAGGAGAGAAAAGGCTTCCATTTGGTGAAGTGGTAAGTAGTGATAACTGGCAAGAAGGTAGGTGGTATGGGAATAAAGAACCTGAAGGTGCAGAGTATAGCTCTAAGGATGAAATGGTTGTGGAAGTTTGCCAATGAAAATCAAATGCTATGGAAAAGGGTAATAAATGCAAAGTATGAAGGTGAAGATATATGGATGACCTAAGAAGTGACTACACCTTATGGAGTGAGTTTGTAGAGATCAATAAAAGACATGTTGGATGAAGTTAAGAGTAATGCAAAGATCAAAGTTGTAGATGAAAAGCAAGGCAGAATTTTGGAAAGATGAGTGGCATGAAAAGGGAAACCTAGAAGTACTTTTCCCTGACATATACATTATAGTTCTGGGACAGAAAAGCACTATAGTAGAGTTATGGACAAATCAGGAGAGGAGCTTTAATTTCAGAAGACAATTTCAAGACTGGGAAATAGCAAGAGTTGCGGAATTTCTCAACACTGTGGAATCTTTTAATGGGCTGCGAACAGGAAAATGTTTTGTGGTGGAAGGGAAATAGCAGAGAGGAGTTAAAAATTAACTCAACCTACAAGTTGATGGATCAGACAAACCCACAAACATACCGTTGGCCATGGAAACAAATATGGAGAAGTAGAATACTTCATAAAATCTCATGCTTCATATGATTATTGGCTAAAGAAGCTGCTCCGACTCGAGATAACTTGAAGAAATGAGGGATAACCTCATGCTCTAGTTGTTTCCTTTGTGGGGAGGCATTAGAGACAGGGAGCCATCTGTACATACACTGCAAATATACCTTACAACTATGGATGATTTTTTTGAACCTCAAAGGCATCTCCTGGACCATGCCTAGTAAGGTCTCAGAGGCTTTGAAGAGCTTGGAGGCAGCATGGGTGAATGCAAAGGACATGAACAAATGGAGAATCATCCCTGCTAGTATATGGTGGACTATTTGGAAAGAAAGGAATTCTAGGTGTTTTGAGAGCATAGAGAATGATGTCCAGAAAATCAAGTTTAAGTGCATCTTATTGTTATGTTTTTGGTGTAATCAATTATACTCCAATGACACTCTATCAGTAATTGATGTTTCTAGACTCAATATAGACTGAAAACAGTGGAAAAGGAGACATTTGTATATATATACCCATGTACTGTTTTGTGATATAATACAAAGTTACCTATTTGAAAAAAAATAGAGACCTGTCAGTTCTGGATGCAGCTCCCCTATCATCACTTTTCACCTGTGAACATGTCCGAAAACAAGCCCGCCTGAGGGTCAGGAAAAAGTAGTGCTTTAGAGTACGCTTGAAAGTGTTTTCAATTATATTATTGCCATGTTGATGTGCCCCATAAAGCTAGATGAGAATGTAAGGGATGATGTTCATTGTGCAGTCATCTGACTATGTGCTCCTTAATCACAATACATGAATTTTGTGTCGGGTAGTGGTGAAAATTGATCCACTTTCTTGTAAGTATATTTGTAGATCACATTCCACATTTTTTTGGTCATAAAATAAGTCAACATTAGCAGTAGGAAAAGAAGGGGCTTCTTTGGTTAGGCTTATTTCAATTATAGCCATTTTGTTGCCCATAAAGGACACAGGAGAAAGCAGGGAGGGTGAGTGTCCATTGTGGAAGCTTTTGTACGTCTCTCCTTAAGGAATAGTGATACCGTTTCTCTTACTTGACCTATTACCTTTCCTAATTGAATTCTCATTATGACCTTGTGTGCTAACTGCTAACTGGAAAAGCATCTTCTATCATCTAATTGATCCCAACTTTTCATGGGCTTTTTTTGATTGATAATGTTATGAGTATTATTGGTGTATGACAACAAAAAGAAAATGGAGAGGGTAGAACATCAACGGAACCATTACAGATTTTAAAAATGACTAAAGAAAGTCAATCATGTCTTCGGCCTCTAACAAATTTCAGGGGCGTTTGAACATATTATCGTGTTCTTTTGATGAATTTGTTACCTCAAACTCCCTATACGTCAATGGCTATCATTTTTTTCAGCCTCTGCTTATTTTTGTTATCCCTTTGCATAGGCTGGCATGGATTTTGCCAATGGTGGTGAAGATCCTGCAATACTGCAGCTGCAGAATTGGGGGTCCTCGCGAGTCCAATTCAACCTGTCAGACTTTTGTGAAGGTTTTATTTCTCCGAGACGGGAGTTATTGTTGCTACTTTCATATCATCGTGAAGCTTTGCTTCTTCCATTGGGTAAATGTGAATATAATTAACTTACCTGTCACTTCAGCAATGTAGATTGTATATTCACCTCTAATAGATTCCTGTTCTTTGCAGGTAAAAGTATTAAGGATCCACAAAGCTATAAAAATCTCCAGAATCATGATGCTTCTTTTCCCTGCTCTCTGGAGCGCATGTTTCCTGATAAAACAGAGTTGGGGGATGATTGTGAGAGCACTTCACAGTCCATTGAGGCAGAGACATGTAACATAAAAACAGAGGCAGTTGATTTTACTGGACCTATCTCTTTCCCTTCTATTTCTGATGTAAGCAAGGTGGCTTGGGGTAGGTGTGAAGATTTATGTAGTCAGCATGACAATGTTCCTTTCAAAGAACTGCTTTTTGTGTTAGGCAGTGAGGGGGTAACTGTCCATGCTTTTTGCCAATCCTATATGATGAGTGAGCTCATAACACCCACAGGACAAGTTGATGTAGGTCAAGGGTTATGGGTGGAGTGGGGTCCTTCAACAGCCTCAGCTCAACTATCGGGAACTGTGTGTGACTCCACCATGCAGTCCAATGACTCCCTGGATGTCAGTGATATGAGCTGGTCTAGTGTAACTGGGGGAAGAGCGAATAGTTCTATGGAGGGTCAAAAGGAGGTATCAGCTGAGAATTTTGGAGTGAAGAGATGGTTGCATACTTATTTGACTAAAGTTGAAACAATGAAGTCTGATGGAACAGTGTATACAAAGTTCCCAGATAAATCGTCAGTTCCTTCATCTGCTTCAGTTGTCTCTTTTAGTAATTTTCTCAGTTGTCCACTGCTATTGGAATTTCTATCTGATGGTTATCCTATATCACATGACAAACAGAATAGTAATGTCTCAGCTGAAGATCATGCAGACAGTATATCTACAGATTCCATACAGATGTCTCCTGATGCTCTAGTTGGTCAGCTGAGCAGTTCTTACAAATGTTTCAGAGTGTTCTCTAATGATGCACAATGCTTAGTTGGGTTTGCCTTAAATACAAAGAAAGATGTTCAAACTGAAAGCACAAATATAGATGATGGAACAGGCTGTAAAGTTTTAGTTGCAGTGGCCAGGTTAATTAATTGGGGAATGCAGTGGGTTTGCTCGGTGACAGTGGGAAAATGCCTCGAGGGCAGGCCATCAATTGAGTGGCCAGAGTTCAAATTTTCTCATGCTTTTCTTATTTCTCTTAATGTTTCTGGCTTTGTCTCCATTTACATTACATTAACCGGTGAACATATAGCATCTTTAGATCTGTTAAATATTTGTGGAGTTTCTCCTTCCTTAGTATCTCAAGAACAAAAATATTCATCTTCAAAGATCAGACGAAGTTGTATTGAAGAGAAGAAATGTGGTCAGCTCATCAATCAAGCAGGAGATTTTGTCGGTAGAAGAAGGTTCAAACGGCTTCTTGTTATTTCCCATTCTTTGACATTTTGTGTGATCGATGAATATGGTTTAACATATGTAATACATGTGGATGACCATATTCCACAGAAGTATTGTTCACTTGAGAAATTGCACCCTCAACAATTGAGTGATGGAATGTTGGTTGCTTGGGCGGCAGGTGCCGCTGAAATTGTCTATCAAAGGGTCTTTTCCAATTTTTTCGGTGGGAAGGAACAAAGAAAATCATCCATTATTAGAGAGTCTTCTTTTGCTGATAATACACACGAGGAAAGGAAGTATGGCTCATATGGAAGTGGCCTATCTGATGCTCTTGATGTAAATAAGAGCAGGACTTTTGGTAGTAGATTATGGTCATGCCATCGTAGAAAAGTTTTCCTTGCTACAGATGGATCTAAAGAAGATGGCGTTGTTTGTTTTTCTCCTTTTGGGATCACTCGGTTAGTGAAGGGAAAGTGTTCTGGGGAAAATGGGAAGTGTCGACTTGTTCATTCCAGTTTAAATGTGAACATGACAATAAATGATGACAGCAGCTATAACATCCAAGGTTGGGATGCCATAGTGGACGAAGCTATAGGTTGTAGTTTTCAGGGTTGTTTGTATTTGGTCACAAAGGACGGTATTGCTGTTGTTCTGCCTCGTCTTTCTCTTCCTTCAAACTTCTATCCGGTCGAAGCTATTGGATACCGGCAAACTTGTTATAGTGCTGGTTCGAAGTATGGAGTCCATAAGCTTCATGAGTTTGAAAGCAGAAAAAGACATTTTTCTCCATGGAAAGTGGAGGTGTTGGATAAAGCTCTCTTGTATGAGGGGCCTGAAGTGGCAGATAAATTATGCTCAGAAAATGGTAATTCCTTGAAACTGAAATACACTCTTTTACTAGCCTTCACATGTTTGCTCCCTCATGAAGTTAAATGCTTCCAGATTAACAGATAAACATGTCTTCTTAGGGTCGTTTGGTATGCAGTAAAGAAGCAACTTATTCATGTATTAATTTATGTAAAAGTTATGCAATGTTTGGTAGCTAGTTAGGAAATAAGTTATTCATTTGTAGAATTAATACGACGTTTGGTTTGCAAGTTAGCAACCCGCATAACTAATAGATGTATATATGATGGAATTGGTGTATTATCTTATTGCGAAGTAGAAGATGGAATAACTAATACATGCATAATACTAACAAGCTACTAAACGAGCCCTTAGTGTTTGTTTGGCCAATTGTCGGTGTCCTACTTTGTACTTTGCTCTACTTGATTTTTACAGTTTGTGCACATGCTTTAGTTGTTAATTTGTGAATCAGGAATACTGCTGTTGTCTTTTGTAAAATCGAAAATTTGAAATATCGTTGATTTTGGCCCAACAAGAACAGTCGATTTTGAATTAGAACCTTTTTTCTTCACTGGCGAGGAAGAATATCATGATATGCAGGAAGTGTGATGTCCTTTTGCAAAATTATGCAGGATGGGACTTGAGTGTTATATGGATTCGGAACTTGCAGCTGGCACTGGAATACCTAAAATTCGAGGAGATTGAAAAGTAAGTTTGATTAGCTTGTTTTGAGACTTATTAGTAGAGTGGCTATATAAATGAGTGGCATGTGGAAGTAAAGGTCAGAGCATTTTAACTTAGGTGGTACTTCTACTGGGATATGCAAATGAGTTGTATTTCAGGGTTTTGTAATTTATGTTACTCAATATGCTAAGAAATCAGAGAGCTTTACCTAGTCTGTACATTATTTTTACCTAAAACATATTTTTGAGGACTAGATATTGTCTGCAAATTTCTCTACCACTTCTAGATTTTTTAACAACAGTTGTTGTTCTGCACTCATTTGGATCATCTGTACAGGAGGGATAGTGACTGAATAAAACTAAAAGAAATAACTTAGCTAATTACCTTGAAACTCCATAAGGCATTAAGAAACAATACTGCTTGATGGCCATATTTGTCCAACAAGATTATCGAATAAACGGAACTAGATGTGAATTGGATTTGGTTTACAGTCATTTCATCTCTAAAATAGGTTTCTCTCTGGAAGACTTTTAGAGACATGGCATGGAATAAAATCTTATGTTTATTTATGGACAGGTCTTTAGAAATGCTTGCTCATGTCAATTTGGCTGAAGAAGGCATCTTAAGGCTGCTCCTTGCTGTTGTTTATCTGATGTCCTGCAAAGTTGGTAATGATAACGAGGTCTCTTCTGCATCAAGGTATGCAATTTTCTAGGTGTGTTACTTTAAAGTTGTGGGCTATGGTTACTTAATTCGCTCATATGTGAATTCGATAATTATCATTTCTTTTCAGCTTTGCTAGATGGGTTTTCTGCCTGTGTTGTCAATGGTGAAAAGCGTCGAAGTTTGCTTGGCCTTTAAGTGAATGTGAAATTAAATCATGTGCTTTATGTAAAAGGGTCAAATGAAAAAGCTCAATACGCATTAATGATGACACACAACAACAATTTATAAACAATAGAATTAGAAAAATATCTACGATAAATTCATCCTAAAAAAACAACTACGATAAATGAAAATCATGAGGGTATATATTATGTTTTGCATGGACAGCCCTACATAAGGTATGTTTAACACAAGACAACCTTAGGAAAAAGGGCATCATTCTCATCAACAGATGTCTTTTCTGTAAACAAGACAATGAAAGTGTCAACCGTCTTTTTTTGCACTGCCCCACAACAGTCGACATATGGCATTTCTTCTTCTCATTGTTTGGCCTCCAATGGGTTATGCCCCTCTTCATCAAAGATGCTTATGCTAGCTGGATATGTAGGAGAAGTTAACAACACCATCAAAAGTACTTGGAGGATGATCCCAACAGTAATTTTTTGGAGCATTTGGAAAGAGAAACTGCAGATATATCAACTCCCATAAGCACCATTCATACTAGGTGTTTAGTTAGTCTCTATAATTGGAACCTTCTCTCCCCTGCAAACAGTATGGATTTTTTTTTGGATTTTGTTAGCTCCTTAACTCTAGCACAGTAGGGTTAAAGGTGGTTTATCTTTATGGCTGCTTTACAGGTTTTTGCACAGTAGCTTCATGTTATTTTCATGTCTGAAGCAACTTTATTTTTAGTTGTAACCTTTGCATCTTCTGGATGCTTTTCTAATGCAATTTAATTACTTCGCCAAATAAAATACCTTCTATATATTCTCAAAAAATAAACGGACCTTTTATATTTCTAACTCAGCCCAACTATCTCGGGGTTGAGGCATACTAAATAGTAGTAGTTATTTTATTTCTCATTCATATGTAAAGATGCAAATATTAAGTTACCAACTTGTTTTCTCTTGCTAATTTATGATGTTCTACTCTGGTTTCTGAGTCATTACTCAATTTATGTATTACTCTTTATCATTTTGTAAAAATTAATATGTTGCTTTGCTTCAAGAAAAAGCCCATGCGCCTCATGCCTTGTTGCCAAATCTAAGCCGCATTCATAATTGAGATTGTAGCAAGTGAAGGTATCATTTCAATGGTAGCAAACCATCTTTCCTTTGTTAATTTAAGGAATAGATCTTGGGCCCAACTCAATCCCAAAAGCTAGCTCATGATGGCAAAAACACAAGGTGTCCCCCAAATGTGGTCTAGATTTTTTGTCCCCCCATAAGAGAAGTCTTTAAAGAATGACCTTCCTTCCACTTTAAGTAGAGAAAAATTACATTTTTGCCCCTCTACATCTCAAATGTTTTTAAGCAACTCTCCATGCTCAGTTGTCTCTCATTTTAAAAAAAATTCTTATTCATTTTTCTCATTCTTTTATTATTTTTTTTCTATTTTTAATTTTTTTTCTTTTCTTTTTTCGCAACTTCTATTTTTTCGCCTTCTTTCATTTTTTCCGCTTTTTTATTTTTCTTTCACTATTTTTTTCTTTATTTATTTTTCTTTTGTTTATTATTTTCTCTTTTCTCTATTTTTTAGAAGAGTTTTTTCTCTCCTTTTTTTTTGCCCATGGGGCTTGACTTATTGTTTGTATGTCCTTTGTTAATAAGTCTTACCTCTAACATCTAAGGAAATAGTCATATACATATATAAAAGAGAACTCTAGGCCCCCCTACATGGTGCCACCACAAACCAAGATTTCCTTTTAGTTGATTTATTTCCAAAACTAGTCTTTCCCTTTCATGAAAAGTTGTGACTTTTATAAAAAATTGTGACTTTTATGAAAAATTGTGACTTTTATGAAGAGCTGCGACTTTAATGAAAAGTTGTGTCTTTTATGAAAGGTCGTGACCTTTTTGAAGAGTTGTAACTTTTCCAAAGAGGTGTGACCTTTCCGGTAAGGCAAAATAAAAATTTGTTCACACTACCCTTTGTTGTCTATAAATTGCGACATTAAATTCCCGTGTGAGGCGCGTTTAATTTTACTAGTTATAAAATATAACATAAATCAAGACCTTTTGCCCATGGAGCGTATCTTATTCTTTGGAAGTCCTTTGGTTATGTCTTCCCTATTAAGACGAGAGTTATGGAGCATACAATAAATTAAGACACTCGATGATAGTCCCAAGTCTTGCCCATGGGGAGTGATTTATTCTTTGAAAGACCTTGGCTAAATCTTGCCTCTAAGGCAAGACTTATAGAGCATCTCATAAGTTAAACAGAGTGAAATTCTGTAAAGTGCTCCCCATAAGTTTGAGTTAGTGACAATGGTGTAAATTTTTGTCCATGAGGCGCAACTTGTTGTTTGAAAGTCCTTGGGCTAAGTCTTGACTCTAAGGCAAGAGTTATGGAGCATCTCATAAATTAAGACACAATGTGGTAGTGTCAAGTAAATCCCAGAAGGGGCAACTTGTTATTTTGAAGTTCTTGGTTCTAAGTCTTGCCTCCACGGCAACAATGATAGAGCTTCTCATAAGTTAGACATAGTGAAATAGTGTAACTATTGCCCATTAAGCATATGTTATATTTTTAAACCCTTGAGATATGCTTTGCCTCTAAGGCAAAAGTTATTGTGTTCCCCATAAGTTATACTTGGTAAAAATGGTGTAAAATGTTGTCCACAAGGCTCAACTTGTTCTTTGAAATTCTTGTGATAAATCATGCCTAAAGGCAAGATTTATAGAGCAAATAAATCATGACATAATATGGTAGTGTGAAGTTTAGCATGGGGCTTAACTTGTTTGGAAGTTCTTAACTTAGTCATGAGGTTAGTTTATGATGGTGAATAAGATAACTCATTGCTTATTTCTATGATATGATAGTCAGCTTTATTATCTGAATTCACTTAGGTTCTCTTTCTTATGCTTAGATCTTGATACAGGCTTCTTGCTTTAGGAACTAGCTTTGCCACCAAGATGATACGAGAATATGGTTTACTGCAGCATAAGAAAGATGGAATGGAGTCGCAGAAAGCTGGAGGTGTGCAAAATTCTTTTCTTTCTTCAGAGCTGATAGTTAGTAGACCTGGCGGGACAGGAGATCTGGAAAGGCTTCAGAAGATGGCTCACTTTCTAGAGATCATACGGAATCTGCAGTGGCAACTCACATACAAATGCAAAAGGCTAGGCCAGGAATTGGTATTTTGATCTGGTCCTCCAAAGTTCTATATTATCAGTTGCTTGATCTTGATACATATTCATTTCCTTTATCTCGTATTCTAGGTGGATCAAGGTGAAACTGTAGGTGAGACAGATTTGTCACAGGATGAGTCCAGTATCCTCGATTTTCCTGTCGATATTTTATCTTTGGAGGCTTCAACCAAAAAGGGTCTGATTTCTGCTTCTGAGATGGAGAGAAGTAATGGCGAAGACCTTGCTTTGATGCCTTTGGATGCATTTGATGGCAAAGACATTTCTTCTTTGGACACTTTTAAGGAACCATATTTAATATCTGAAGAAAAAAGAGTTTTTTCTATAGAAAATCCGAAGGATATGATTGCACGGTGGGAGATAGATAATTTGGATGTCAAAACAGTTGTCAAAGATGCTATACTTTCTGGTCGTCTTCCTTTGGCCGTTCTTAAGCTGCATCTTCATCGTTCAAGAGATTTGATGTCAGAGCAGGAAAATCAGGATACATTCAACGAAGTTCGTGAAGTTGGAAGAGCTATTGCTTATGACTTGTTTCTGAAGGTAGGTCTTTTCTGATTATTCGTATAAACAGATATTGTATGTCTAATGAGTCAGCTATCATACATGATCAGGGTGAGACTGGACTTGCTGTAGCAACACTTCAAAAGCTGGGCGAAGATATTGAAACCAGCCTTAAACAGTTAGTTTTCGGTACTGTCCGGAGATCTCTACGGATGCAAATTGTTGAAGTAATGAAAGGACTTGGGTATCTTGGTCCACATGAGTGGCAAATTTTGGAGAGGATTTTACTGATTGAGGTATGTGGAATTATTGTTACTTAAGTTCCCCTAACTGGCTCCATGAGTCTAGATAGGAGTTGAATTTCAAGCTGACAGTTTGCTTTTGCACGAAGAGGGTTTATCCTTGCAGCAGTTTCTGGAGTACCTTCTCTTGTCGGCGCAAAGAGTTCAAGGGAGTTTCAAATGGAAATGCAACAGAAGAAATAAAACTGCACTTATTGGCTACCTTAGGTAGAGCCCTAGTTATTGCCTGTGGTGAACTTGATGGAGTTGTGTTGGGTTCATGGATGAATGTTAACGAACAACCAATTGCTCCTGAAACTGACAATGATAGTACTCATTCCAGTTACTGGAGTGCTGCTGCATTGTGGTTTGATGTCTGGGATCAGAGAACTGTTGATTGCGTAAGTAACTTTTAACTGATGCTTCCAGAAATTTACTGCTTATCGGACGGGGTGTCAAAGGGGTGGGTTAGGTCAAATTTATCCAGTAAAAATGGGTTGAGTCATCCATCCTGCCAAGGTTGGCTTAGGTAATGATGGTTGGGTAAACTTGGGCTAGGAAGTTGGTCATAAGTAGGGATGGCAATGGGACTGGGCGGGTACGGCGGGTTTAAGACTCTGCGGGTTAAAATTTTCACTTACTCTCCTGCTTTAATCTCCAATCTCTTCTCTGATTTAAGAAGATTGAAGCTCTCAACTATCAATCTCTTCTCTGATTTTCAGAAAATATATCTATATGATATTTTGTACTCGGAGCCCTTTTTTTTCAGTTCCAAGAATTTATTTTGAATTTTTATTAACCAAACAGATCTCTTTCTGATATATTGCCACATTAAGATCTAGAAACTGCAATCTTTACAGTTTATGCTTCAATGCATTAACAAACTTTTTTTTACATTATTTGACTTGTCCAATTATAAAATAGTATTCAGTTTTGCGAAGTGCCTCTTGACCGTCACTCAAGAACTTTACATCATCATATGTCTCTTCACATGTACTGCAGTTATAAAGTATATATATGAACTTTTTAATCGCAGAGAATTGTATTAAGGAATTAAGATAATTTAGACTATAATATAACATGTTTAATTGAGTGCAAATGAGACTTTTTTAAGTGTATGCTTAATAATGTCAGAATTAAAAACTGGCGCATTTTAACTGTAGGAAACAGTCTCTCATAGTATTTTTAACGCTCCATGTTAAAGAAAAATAAAAAAAAATGTAGAACTTTGTTCTCTAGAAAAATAAAAAGATGGAAAAAAAACTAAGTAGTGTGGGTTTCGCAGAGTGGTACGGGTTGAAAATAAAAAAAAAGCTGTGCAGGGAGACCGGAAATTCTTGTTTGCTAGACTTAAAGCCCTGCACCCTCTCCATCCCGCCCTATTGCCATTCCTAGTCATAGCCATAATTGCCCAACTCAAACCATCTTCTTGATTTGCTTCTTCATCTTTTATAAGTTGTTTAATTACCAAAACAAACTATGATAAGTTTTGAGAAGAAAAGGCTTCTCTCGTCAGTATGTCTTTGCATCTCTTGAAAGGGATATTTATAAAATGAAGTCATGAACACTATAGCTAATTAAGGAAAGCCAATCAATTACAATAAAAATAAATAAATTCTATCCCTATAATAATTCTAGGAAAATAAAGACCCCCAAAATCACGTTAATCAATTATTAACACAACAATTTTCCTGGTCAAGTTAGTGCAAAGATGTTGCACATGCCAAACTTGCAAACCTAAGTATGAAAAGTACTTTTGCATGCACATCCGCTATTGTTCTTTTGACGGTAAATGAAGCAAACTCAAGGTACCACTTGTAACTTCTCTTTGATGAAGTTTCAATCAATTTCAACAAATTTGGTTTGGTCATGTTAAACAAGATTCTGAGTATGCTATACTGATTGCGACTTTGTTGTCGCTGTACAAGGAAAGCTACCCTTTTTCAGACAATCTCAATTCTTTTGTAGCCAAAGAAGTTCACAAACATCTTGGGCTATAACTCTATATGCTGCTTCTGCACTAGATTTGACTACTATACTTTGCTTTCTGCTTCTCTAAGCAACTAGGTTCCCTCCTACTAGTGTATACTAACCGGATGTAGATCTTCTGTTATCTAGAGATGCAGCCCAACCCACGTGTTTGAAGGCTTTTATTCTAGAGGTGACTATTTTTTGAGAAAAAATAGAGTTCCTGGAGCAGACTTCAGATACTGCAAAATGTAAAAGGCAGCTTGCATACAAACAGTGGGGAGCTACCTTAGCTAAGGGGTTGCTCGAAAATTACATTGTTTAGCTACGTTAAAATTTTAATTTTATGTTTATATGCTATATTTTGACTCCCCTTATTTTTCTACATGTGTTATATTTTGTATATTCTGACACCCTAGTAAAATATCTGGCTCTGCCACTGCATACAAGGATCTCGATGATCATGCATGAACCAACTCACTAAGCTGACTGATTAGGCTATGTCTGTTATGGTGTGAGAGAGGTAAGTAAGACCAACCTCTGCTATCTCTTCTTATCAACTGATTCTCCATCATTGGTTGTAACTTGTGATTGGTTTCAATAGGTGATTCTGCTGGTTTGCAATGTCATACCATTTTCCTTCTAGAGATTTAGAATATACTTTCTTTAAGAAATAAAGATTCCTCTTTTGATCCAGCAACCTCAATTTCTAAGAAATACTACAATTTTCCTGGATCTTTAATCTTAAATTCTTGTGGTAATAGCTTCTTCAATCAGGTCATCTCCTCTGTCATTCCTGTCATTACTATGTCATCAACATAAACTAGTAGCAGAGTGAGTTTGTCCTTTTGATGTCTTATGAAGGGGGTGTGATTTGCTTAGTTGGTAACTGAAGAGATCATCACTTAGCAAAGTTTGTCAAACCAAGCTTCAGAGAATTGCGCCAGTGCATACAAGGCTTTCTTCAGACTGTACACCTTTCTCTGACTTCGTTCAGTATTAAATCTAGGAGTGATCTCCATATATACTTCTTGTGTAAGTCTCGCTGAAAAATACATTCTTCACATCAAGCTGTTGCAAGTCCCAATCAAGATTTGCTGCATAGGATAAAAGAATCTGATATTTTCGTTGTTGCAACTGAAGAAAATGTCTCCAGATAATCAACTCCATAAGTTTGAGTGAATTTCATAGCCACCTATTTTTATTTAGATCTTCCAATCAAGTTATTGATGTTTTATATTGAAGATCCATTTGCTGCAAACCAACTTCTTATCTGATGGTGAAATGACAAGTTCCCAAGTCTCCTTTTCTGGCAAGGCCTTTATTTCTTTAATCATAGCTTGCTTTTCATTTAGGATCTACAAAAGGTTCCATCCAATTCTAGGGAATAGACATCTTTTGATCTGGATTCCCAGGGTGCCTAGAAAGGGTGTTACATGACTAGCAGCGAGGGTAACGATTCTAACAGCCAAGAATTCGAGGAAGAGAAGGAGCTTTTGAAATGACAATTGAATGGTCATGGCCCTTTGAAATATGGTTTTTCCTGATCTTTGTTGTCTAAATATGATACCAGGAGCATTAATTGAAGACACATAGAGTCCACATGGCTGGAATTTCTCCTTTAGAAAGCCACTCAATGATTGGGAGTTTGAAATAGTAGGTGAATTTCTGAATGTTTTAGAAAGCTTCAAGGGCACAACAGTTAATTAAGACTCTTACTCCACTACCAAATCAGCATATACCAATCTCTAGTTTCAAATGGCCAACAAGACATAAGCTGGTTTTCGAAGAGCATCTTCTTTTGAAGTTATAATATGTTTCTCCTGGGTGGTGGTTAGGAGAGCCTGTTTAATGCATGAGAATTCGCAGAGAATGGGTATTCAGTTGAGCAATGTTTCTTATGTAAGGAGAAGAGTACAGAAAACAATAGCCATCTATTTTTGCGTTGTAGAATGACTGGCAAACTGTGGCAGATCTTTTTGAGCATGATTGAAATGGTATGCCAGAGCCCAGAAGCAATTATGGATTTGGTAAATGCTGGTGTAAGGCGGGGGATTCTGTAAGGCAAAAGTATTGAAACTCTATCCCAGCTTGTATATGGTGTATTGTGTGGATAGAGAGAAATGCAAGGTGTTTTGAAGAAACATTAGTTCTTTAAATAGAATTTAGTCAAGATGTATTTTATCTTAGTATTTTTGGTGCAAGGAAAATTATATTGAGGATGCTGAATCTTAAATAGATTTCATAGGTCCACTGTGGAAGAGATGCAATTAGTTCCTCTAAGATGAGCAAGACTTTTGAACTGTAAATAAGGTGGTCAGCATTCCCTAAATGCTGATGAATATAATGTTTCCATTATAAAAAAAAAAAAGAACAAAAGAAACGGAACTCTGATTAGGCTCTTATGTTTACCATGCTATTTTCTTTATAAACACATTTTGATTCACAAGAATTATCTTAATCATTTGTTGCTACACTTCATTGGCATAATGTTAACATTTAGAACTTGGAGCCTTCTAACAGGAGGACACTGCACCTTTCGCGTGTTCGATTTACAGCTTGTCAACTTTTTATAGTTGTTTTTAGAGAGTGAAAAGCATTAAAAAGATGTATGCACTAATCTCAGTCAGCTGAAGCACTCTCTGCCGACTAGGAACTTGAGCCACAGGGTTCAAACTCAGGGAGTCATCCCTCTTCCTCAGCTCCTTAATGGCTAGGAAATTGAAGATTGAATTTCTATAGAACCAAATTGGAAAACCATTTTATTTTGATAAATTTCTTTGATACTGCTGATTGTTTTATATCCCTTTATATGTCATTATACCATCTTGTGTTTACGTGACTTTGTTGGTCTATTAAATCTGTATTGCTGGCAATAACCATAATCTTATTTTCCGACAGATAGTGCTGGATCAACCTTCCCTTATGGGGGTTAATGTTTTGTGGGAGTCACAACTTGATTACCACATTCGCCATAGTGACTGGTTGGATGTATCAAGTCTCTTAGAGGCAATCCCATCATATGCATTAACAATTGAAACCCTCAGTGTCAGTTTGGATGGTGTACGCTCTTCATCAGTTGACGAATATCTTCAGAAACCTCATGACTGTGGCAGTTACATATATTCTCTTGAAGAGGTGGATGCTGTTTGCATGAATGTACCGAGTGTCCAAATATTCAGGTTTTCTGCGCACAGTATGTGCTCCATGTGGTTGCTAATGCTTATGGAGCGGGAACTTGCTAAGAAATTTATTTTTCTGAAGGATTACTGGGGATCTACTGCAGATATTGTGGCTCTTCTTGCTCAGTCAGGTTTTATTCGTGATGTGCATAAATCTTTACTGACGGATGAGCCCGCTGATAGCTGGTCAGAATCTGTACTGCCTATTAGTAATGCCAGAACTCATCCAGATTCCATCCAAGCATTTCATAAGGTTATCGTACACTACTGTTCACAGCACAACTTGCTGAATTTCCTGGATCTTTACCTTGACCACCACAAATTGGCATTAGATCATGAATCAGTTTCTTGGATGCAGGATGCAGCAGTGAGTAAACTCGACTTATCATTATGTGATAGTACTTTCCTTTGGCTTAGGTATCCAGTATGGGTTTTCATTATGTGAGAACCTTAGAGTTTTAATCCTATTATTGATTGGTACTCGGCCATAATGGAAACCCATGTAAATATGTATCTCCACTTCTGAAAGGCTGAAGTATCAAACTGTCTGTTGGAACCATGCAATCGGTGAAAGACGGTTCCATAACTGTGCTGTGTCTTTGCAATGCAGAAACAAGTGGTTATATAGTCTCCTCTGCTTCTTTGCATAATGGACACCAGGATGCAATCTTAAAATCTCTCCTCCATTGCATACTCCCTGGTGGTTTATATTAGGGAAGCTATATGCTAGTATAAGCCTCCCTGGACGGTAATGCAGTCCTTCAGGGTGCACTGATCACAGAGCTTACCTATTTTTACTATGTGTAATATAAATTTGTCTAAATGAAAATACTAGTGGAAGGTCAAACAAAATGATAATTCTCAAGTTCATTGATTAGCAGACATCTAGTTACATTTTTCAGAACTTGCATTCTTTTGCACCTTGCTCCATTGATGTCTTTTATGCCCTTTCACTAGAAGCCTTAAATTGTGCCTTGTCCTTAATTGCTGATTTCCTGTAAAAAGATTTATTGGTTTATAGAGCTATATATTTCCATCTCTCTTTAACTTGTTACTTTTGAACTATCTTTTTGTCCTTTTTGACAGCCCAATTCACTAACTTTCTTGTTTCCTTTCTATATTATCATCAGGGAGATAACCAATCAGCCAAGTGGTTGCTTTTGCAAAGAGTCAAGGGGAAAGAGTATGAAGCTTCATTCTCTAATGCCCGTGCTGTTGTATCACATAATTTAGTTGCTGGTAACAGTTTCAGCACCATGGATATAGATGATATAATATGTACTGTTGATGACATCGCGGAAGGAGCAGGAGAAATAGCGGCTTTGGCCACATTGATGTATGCCCCAATTCCAATTCAAGATTGCTTGAGTAGTGGTAGCGTGAACAGGCTCTATAGTTCTGTACAGTGTACACTAGAGAATCTTAGGCCATTCCTCCAGCGCTTTCCTACTTTATGGCGTGCACTAACTGCAGCATGTTTTGGACAAGATCCAACTTGCAGCAGTATAGGTCCTAAACCGAAATGTAAGTTGCTGCTTTCTAATATCTCTAGGTTTGTGCCCCTAAATTTGCTTGCCACCTGGAAGGACCTCAAGAAGTTCTCCAGTGATGGAGTCACGTAGGCCTAACCAAAGTTGCACTTTTATCTGATTATAACCTTTTCCTTATTAACTATGTCTTCTGCAGTGTTTGGTTATTCTGATTTATTAGACTATTTGAATTGGCGTGAGAGTGTATTCTTCTCTTCAGCACATGATACTTCACTCTCACAGATGCTTCCATGCTGGTTTCCTAAGGCTGTCCGGAGATTAATCCAGCTTTATGTACAGGTTGCCTATGAAACTCCAGTTGTGGTTTAACTTAATCACTTGCTCTTTTAAAAGATTTCATGGGATGGAAAGCAATGTAGGATCTTCCAGCTACTATATACTATGGAGACAATAGCCTATCTTTGGCATAATTATAACAAACTCTAACTATTTAATTCTTAACGTGCCTGTTTCATGCTTGGTTGTAATATCTCTGTTATGGTAGGGCCCACTTGGTTGGCAGTCGATTGCAGATTTGCCAATGGATGATCCCTCTCTGCTGAGGGAAATTGTTCCTTCTGACATCAGTCCCTTGTCCTGGGAAGTTGCCATCCAGAAACACATTGAGGAGGAGCTGTATGATTCTTCATTAAAGGTGAGTATTGCTTCTGTGATCATTTACTACTATTAAATTTTTGAGATATTAGTGGTCGTTTTGTAGAGTGTATTAGAAAAAATAACGTATGCATTAGCCTTGTGTATTACTAGTACCTTGTTTGGTACTCTTTTCTAACCTATGTATAACTAATGCTTGCGTAGTTATACACTCTATAGTGTATTAAGGTGTGTATTGCTAATACCACGGATTTCTTGGTAGAATCAATGCAATGATTATAATGCATGCATTAGCATGATTAAAGACCCAATTGCCCCTCAAAACCCTTTTTACATCTTTTCCGCCATAATAGTGGAGGATGTCCGTGTAAATTAAATTTTTTATGCAATGTTTTTACTATTTTTTTAATACATCAAACCAAACAATGCATAAAAGTAATCTATGTATAATTAATGCAAGCATAACTAATACATGCATTGCTACTGCAAGCATTACTAATACACCCTATTTGACATTATTGTTATACACTCTACCAAACGACCCCTTAAGTGTATAGTAAAGTAATCTTAAGATCAGGTTTCACTCCAAAATGAGCTATCATTAATTAGTGATAACATGCAACATGTGTACTTACTTAAGAGTGTATAGGATGGGTAATTGAGTATGCATGCAATGCAAGGATACTGGAAATGAAATGATGATAGGGCATGGAAATTTGACTTTGATGGCACGACTAATCAAAATGGGTACGGAGTAGGGGCATTACTGATTGCACCTGATGAATCGCACACCCCCATTGCCATTAAGCGGAACTTTTAAGGAACTAAGAATACCACTGAAGATGAAGCATGTATCTATGAATTAAAGACTGCCTTGACCCTGGGAAAATAAGAAATCGAAGTATTTAGGGATTCGACGCTTATCATCTGCCAAACTCAAAAGAAATGAAAAACCAAATATGAAAAACTTTTTAATTCATTCACCAGACACAATATAGGTCCAATCCAGAGGATCAACGCTTAAGAGTTATGTCACACATGTTTAAAGGTCGAACAAAGTGATGCAAAGACGACCTAAAAATAAGTTTGAACTTCTCTTTCACTAGCGTTTTTATTTCCTTTAGAAATGTATGTCAATATACTGCATCTTTGAATATCTTAGTCGTCCAGGTATCCATCCTTATAATTGTTTTGACAAGATCTTGCGCTTGGCTAAGCCCGGCATGGATGAAGTTGAGGCTTGCCTCTAAGTCTTCTGGGATAAAAAGATACCTCCAAAACTTAAAGGTAAGTTCTATAGAGTGGTGGTTAGATCGACGTTGTTGTACGAGGCAAAGTGTTGGCCAGTTAAGAACCTCATGTTCAGAAGATGGATGTTGAGATGGATGTGTGGGCATACTAGGAGCGATGAGATTAGGAAGAGGTCATTCGGGTAAGGTAGGAGTGACCACCACAAAATGAGAGAAGCGAGATTGAAATGGTATGGACATGAAGCAAAGATGTGCAGACGCTCTAGTGAGGAGGTGCGAGAGGTTAGATGTAGTTGGTACGAGGAGAGGTAGAGGTAGGCCAACGAAGCATAGCAGTTAGACTGGACATGACGCAACTTCAGATTACTGAGGACATGACTTAAGATAGGAGGATGTGAAGGTCGTGTATAAGGTAGAAAGTTGGTAGGTAGTGAAGTGTTGTGGTTCAGGGTTGTTGGTGTTTTTCCTTGAACTAGATGTATTCTTGCCGTTCTAGATTTTGATATCTATCATCATTTGTTTATTGTGTTTCGGCTACTGCACGATTTTGTTGTTGTTCATATTCTTTTCTTGTAGGCTTTCTTGTAACTTTTCATGTTTTCTTCTTATTTATACTTGAAACTAGTAAATAATCCGCGCTTCGCGCGGGAATTGAATATCACTGAATTTATAAAATAATGTTTTAAATCTATCCGTCATTAAAACTAAAATACTATATTCTCTTACATACAAGATAACCTGGTAACAAACATTAATAATGTAAAGGAAATGAAATTTATTACATCTTATCAATTATCCTTAATAACATAAGCATAAACTAATGACTGTAAATATACATACCAAGATCTGTAACATAAGCAATAGTGTCAGTGAGCCACTCAACAGGAACAAAGTACACAAATAGTTAGTTGTGAAGAAGAAGAGGTTTAGAATTATCGTCGTTTTAAAATGAGAGGAAATGTGCCTTTATCGGAAATGTTACAACTATTTGGAAAAGTTGCTACCTTTCGGAAAGGTCACAACTTTTCAGAATTGTTGCAACTCTTTATTAATGTCGCAATTTTTCATAGAAGTCGCAACTCTCATTAAAGTCGTAACTTTTCATAAAAGTCGCAACTCTTCATAAAAGTCGAAACTTTTTGTAAATGTCACAACTCTCCATAAAAGTCACAACTCTTCATTAAAGTCGCAACTCTTCATAAATGTCACAACTTTTCATGAAAGGGGAAGACTAATTTTGGAAATAAATAAATTTAAAAAGAAATTCTAGCTTGTGGTGTCGCCACGTAGGCGGGCCTAGGGTTCTCTTTTATATATATACTAGGTAAATTACCCGTGCATTGCACGGGATTGAACTATGTTATTAAACTCACATCGATCATTCGGTAATATTCGGATTTTCGATATATACACTACATTGTAAAGATCATTTTATCTAAAGACGATCCAAAACTTTAGAAGTGTTATATTTTTTTTATTTTTTATTTTTTTAAACAAAAATTATGAGTCATAGAGATATTTTAAGTATAAGAAAGAAGTCTAAGAAATCTCCATGGAAATAGTTGGTCAGAAGTAATGAAATTTTCTAAATTTCAAGAACTTGTAAAGAACAACATCAAACGATAAAGAAGAGACCAAAAAGCCTCTAACAACACTCCCAAATAAAGTGGAACATCACATCCATACAAGAACATAATTAACTAATTCAAATGGAGAACCTTCTGCTCCTTTCTTATGATCCTAAAATTGTTAGTATCATAAATGTTTTTCTTCATCGTCTCAGAATAGTCATTACTATTGCTTAGGTTTCATATCACCAACCGAACTTATTTGGAATTGAACCATAATTATTGTTATGGTTATATTATGCAATTACAAAGAATGAATGTAATTATCAATCAATCAGTAGGCAACATCATTCATATAATATTCTAAACCAAAATTTTTACACATAACATATTAAAATCTCAAAGCATAATTTTTTGAGTGCTTGAATTCAAATATCCACAAATAATAAAGACAACCTTACTTTCCTAACAATCAAGAAGAGAAACGCTTGTTGCTTAACATATTTTTCAAAAAGATAGTTTGTCGGTTTGCATTCAAGTTTACAGTTCACAAATTTAATTAAAAGAAGCCAAAAGAAAGAGTTATTACTTCTTTATCAAAAAAGCAAAAAAAACTTCATTAAAATAAAGAGTTATCACTATGGCAAAAATGATATTTAGCGACAATTATAAATGTTCTTGGAAAAAATCCGGAGCAACATTGAATCTAATGACAATTACTTAATGTAGGTAAAGGCTCTAGCTCTCTTCGTTACTGCGCATATTCATTGCTGATAAAAAATATTTTTGGTTAAGTGTATTCTGGATATTTGTTAGTTTCAAGAAAATTTGATCTCTTATTACGCCTAAAAAGAAGAGACGAAGAAATATAACAAATTAGTTAACTTGCGATAAAAGATGTGAACTAATTGTCTCTATACTAATATTTTAGGAAGGGTTCAATGGCTTATAAAATGTTTATACTAAGAATGAGCAATCAAAATAATATATTAACTCTGGCAAAGAAGAGAGCAATTTGTTTGGTTCTTTTAACAAACTTCAGCATTCGTTCCGTATTAGTTATCACATTTTTATTGTTCTGTGCTATCAAATATAGCACAACCCACAAGAAATTTTCCCAAAAAGTATACGATAAAACGATAGAAAGAGACAAAATAGAAAATAATCTTCAATCATCCTCATTGAAATTTTTAATTGTGTTTTTTAAAAAAAAGACACCAAAATAGAAAATTTTTTTTGCAATAGATACATGAATTACTATGACTTATGGTAAAACATTAAGCTTCATTAGATATGAGGAAAAAAACTTTGAGGAATGAAACACACTTTATAAGAATCTTAATTAATGCATCTAAATTCAACTCCCCTATAGCCAAAAAAAACCAAAAAATAATAGTGGCAGAAATAAATGTTTTGTTATTAAAGAACCAAATATAATGAATTGAACCATTTCAACAGTTTTATAAGTTGTGGACTGAGAGGTGTAAGAGTAGCAATGTCACATTGTGATTAAGATCATTTTTCTTTGTTTATATGAAGAAACCTGTAGGAAGGGAAGAAAGAAAAGATCGATTTTCAATCATCCTTGCTGAAATTTTTAACAGAAAACATAGTAAAAAGAAATTGCCATAGTTACATGAATAACTATGACTTATAGTAAATATTGATCTTCATGTAGTAGGAGGAAGAAAACTTTAAGGAATGAAACAAACTTCATAAGAAGCATAATTAATGTATTTTAATTCGACTACTCTATAATGAAAAAAAACCTACAAATATTTGTGGCAGAAAATCCCTCTATTTATATTAAACAAAGTGTAGGTCATAACTCTTTGGAAAAGTTACAACCCTTCGGAAATATCACGACCTTACATAAAAGTCGCGATTATTCATAAAAGTCGTAACTCTTCATAGAAGTCGTAACTCTTCCTAAAGGTTGCAACTTTTCATAAAGTCACAACATTTCATGAAAGGGGAAGGCTAGTTTTGGTAATAGATAAATTTAAAGGGAAATCCTTGTTTGTGGTGGCGCCATGTAGGCAGGCCTAGAGTTCTCTTTTATATATATGATAGATGATGATATATGATTGTTGCACTTGAGTTGAAGGTCTTTCGAAAACCACATCTCTACCTCCATGAGGTAGTGGTAAGGCCTACATGCACTCTATCCTCCCTAGACCCCACAATATCTTATTGCTCTTTTATTTTGATGTCACTAAATGGATATATTCAGATTTCATTGGTTGGAAATATCTTTGATGAAATTTGAAAGTTTGTTTAGGTGCTCACAATTTGTCTTCCATGTATTCTGGGTCCTTTTCTAATTTTTAACTGGGTCATGTTATCATCCTTAATCCAAGTCACTCTCTGGCTTTAGGAATCTAAAGTTGGAATCGAGCACCATTTACATCGTGGACGTGCATTGGCAGCTTTTAGTCAGCTGCTGTCAAATAGAGTTCAAAAGTTGAATTCAGAAAGTTCACGTAGGCAGCATGGAAATCCAGTGCAAGGCCAAACAAACATCCAGTCAGATGTGCAGATGCTTCTTTCACCTATTACACAGAGCGAACAGTTGTTTCTTTCATCTGTAAGGATCATTTTCTTCTAATCAGTTGACAAACTGGCATTCTTCTTTTTCTAATTTCAGTCATATCAATCCTATATCTACTTCTTTTGTCCTTTCATAGTCATAATGTGAAAACTGAAATACCTTATGTTAGTATACAAGGAAAATCTCTCTTTTCACTACAGTTCTTGAAGTGTTGTTTTGCTCTTTCAGCATCATATATCATAGAAAAGTTCTTAAGGAGCCAATTAAACAATAGAATTTTGAAAAATCTTGTGTGAATGACTTCAAGATGCTTTATCTACTGCACCTCTGTGACAGCATGTTAGTGAAAATACCTGATATTAATAGTTGTAGTTGGTTTCATGTGAATCAAATTACTGTCAAATAGTTTCGCTTTCATATCTTTTGTCTTGGGTCTTACTATTCTTTGAGTTTTTTGTTAAGTATTTTATATATGCTTCAAGGTAGTAAAAAAAGTAGAACTTGCTATGTAAGAGCTGTCATAAGAATAATGTATTGAAAGGATATAAATATTTAGAAAATGCCCCTTCTCTAAATGCTCTTTTGTTGGAGTGCACTAGAATACTGCTCTTCATTATGCTGGACTGCAAATCGCTGAAAGACAAGAGTCCTATGATGAAATAGTCCATTTATCTGTGAGAGACTTCTATATAACAAGCTGAAGTGTATATGCAAGAACTCTCAGAGTTTTACATTCTGTTAATAGTGTATTCTGATTTTTATTCCTCTTAAGCATTTGTTGGTTGACATATTTAGGTTGTTCCCCTTGCTATTGTGCATTTCGCTGATTCAGTGTTGGTGGCATCTTGTGCTCTTCTATTGGAGTTATGTGGTCTATCTCCTGGTATACTCCAAATTGATGTTGCGGCTTTGAGAAGAATAGCCTCCTTTAATAAATCTGGCCCTTGTTCCAATCACCTTCAGCAACTTTCTCCCAGGGGGTCCTCATTTCATTCAAATAATAGTGACAATAATATCACTGAATCTCTAGCACGAGGATTGGCAGATGATTATTGCCAGAATGATTGGTTCAATCAAGCTATTCAAAAAAGTGATCAGTTCACAACCTCTGACAGACAACCATCTCGAGCTCTCATGCTTGTCCTGCAACATTTGGAAACATCAAGTCTTCCGTCATCAGCTGATGGAGTGACTTGTGGTTCTTGGTTGTTAACTGGGAACGGTGATGGAGTTGAACTGAGGTCTCAGCAAAAAACTGCTAGTGAACACTGGAGTTTGGTAACAACATTTTGTCAGGCGCATCAACTTCCTGTGAGCACCAGATATCTTGCTTTATTAGCAAGAGACAACGATTGGGTATGAGCTTATTTAACATCATTGCTGACTTAAAACTTTTTCTTGATATGGACTATTTATGGGTTTACTTTTTTTCCCAGATTGGTTTTCTCTCAGAAGCTCAAATTGGAGGCTACACCTTGGAGGCCGTGATGGAAGTAGTAAGCTTCATATCTATTTCACTGTTACATTTCCCACATTGGTGGAGTAAATGGAATGTTATCTCCTTATATGTTCTTGGGCAATCTCCACCTCTTAAGCTAGAACAAGATGAGGATTGCTCAAGACTATATAAGAATACCACTAACTATCCACACTCACCACACCACCATGACCTCTTGAACTGTCTTTTGGGGTTGAGTTGTACTAAAGTCATTTGGGTAATTGGAATGGGTTTATCTGATGTTGGACCACCATGTTATAATGTGCACGCTCCAGATGTCAGTCTTGGGCATGTTAGAAATCCCATATCGGTTGTGGAAATGGGTAATTGGTCTTCTTATATGGTTTTGGGCGATTCTCCTCAAGAGCTAGCTTTTGGGTTGAGTGAGGCCCAAGGTCCATTTCTTGGCAATCACTACATGTTCCCTTGCTAAGTCGTTACTGCTACAAATTTTCAGTTTTATTTTGGAAGAGGAAAAGACCTTTTGTTGCTAACTCATAACTTCATCTCACTTGATTTATGTACTACATGTTAGGCACTAAAGGAGTTCGGTGATGCACGTCTGAAAACCCACATACTAACAATTTTGAAGAGTACACAATCAAGGAAAAAATTTAGCTCTTCGTCAAGTTCAGATACTGGGGAAAAGAAGAATGGGACATCATTTCCAGATGAGAATGTGTATGCACCGGCCGAACTATTTGGAATTATCGCTGAATGTGAGAGGCAAGCAAGGCCTGGAGAAGCTCTTCTTCTGCAAGCGAAGAATTTATGCTGGTCACTTTTGGCTGCAATTGCTTCTTGTTTTCCAGATGTCTCTTCGTTGTCTTGCTTGACAGTTTGGCTAGAAATAACTGCAGCAAGGTTGCCATCATAGTTTCTGTTTCTTTTCCATTAATTAATAAAATTCTACTTCCTTTCATATATGCTCACTACTTTCTGGAAAAAAATTTCTCATGAAAATCCTTTACAGGGAAACATCAGCCATCAAAGTTAATAATGCTGCTTCCCAGATTGCAAACAATGTCGCGGCTGCTGTGGAAGCCACAAATTCCCTACCTGCATCTGCCAAAGCACCTACAGTTCATTATAATCGCAAAAACCCAAAGCGTCGGCGACTCATGGAGCCTGTGTCAGTGAATTCCTTAATTTTCACAATCCCTGATGTACGAAAGGCAGATGGTAATGTGAGAATTCAAGACATGAATGCTGGAGAGGAATGTGAAAAGCAAGTTGATCAGGATGAGAAAGTTTCAAATGGCTCTGATGAAGTGGCTGGTTCTTTGTCTAGAATGGTTGCTGTGCTCTGTGAACAACATTTATTCCTTCCTCTGCTCAGGGCTTTTGAAATGTTTCTTCCTTCATGTTCACTCTTACCTTTTATCCGAGCTCTTCAGGTATGCTGAACCATTGATGTCAACTACACGTTACCTTTTTGAAATGAAGGGGCATTACTTCAGAATCTTATCATTGCTGAAATTTTTCTTAGTTTCAGACTGACAGTTGTAAAACGTTTCATCATTGTTCTTGCTGTCTTCCCTTGTTGTTTGCCATATTGAAAGCACAATATTGGTAGTTGTAATGGTGCCAATTGAGAATATAACAACTAGGTAAATGACAGTGTGCTCTCTCTAACTAATTAAACTTTTAGATGATATGGTCACATCCTTTAACTTGGGTGCCAAAGAAGGCAGAGGTCCTCGGTTCAAGTCTCACCGTCACCCTTCAAAAAAGAATTTTCATCTGCTTGGCCATGGAAAATTAGTCCCGCAAGTGAGAGGTTGTGTTGAGAATATATGAAGTGTTTTTTCTAACTTAAGTTTTTAGATGAGATGGTCACACACTTTAACAGTGCCAAATACAACGTTGAGATTCACAGCTTTTCTAATTGCCACCCAGCTGATTGTCTCGTAACATAATTGACTCCTTACATTCATAATATTTTAGTAGTCCCCTCGTCCCCTCATGTTTTTTCACATTGCAAGGTGCAATTTTGACTTGCAACGTTATGACAAAGCTCCTGGGAAGAGTCTCAAGTTGGTCTTAGAATTGCTGCTTTACAGCTCCTACTCATGAATAATAGTGTTTCCAGATGTATATGCAGGATCCTTTTCACTGTTTGGACAAAAAGATGTAATCAATACTTTAAAGCTATTGACTTATATATTTAGTGGTAAGGTTTCTTTGGGGTTGGGGTGACTTGTTATGTAATAATTATCTAGTCATGTTATGCGTTTTCCTCACTTATGCACCTGTAACGATGGTGTTGGGATACAATCTCATTGGTGTCTAGCACTCTTAAAAATACTAAATCAGAACAGAAGTGTTGTTGCTTCCTTACATGTGTAACAATCTCATTGGTTTCTGGCAGACATCTAAATGTAAAAATAATACGTCATCAGAACAAATGATGTTGTTTCTAGTGTGCAATATCATGTGCATGTGCTGTTCCTATTGTGTAATTATGTGTAACTGAGTCGTTTCGCTTAATAAGATACACATGTCGTGAATATAATAACAGTTGTCTAATTCCATAAACCCCAAATCTTGCTGTTTCGTTTCCAGGCATTTTCTCAAATGCGCCTCTCTGAAGCATCAGCTCATCTGGGATCCTTTTCTGCTAGAATTAAGGAAGAACCTCATGTATACACACAAGCTGGGAAAGAAGGGAAAATTGGAAGTGTATGGATAAGTTCTACTGCTGTGAAAGCTGCTAATGCGATGCTCTCAAGATGTCCTTCACCTTATGAAAAAAGATGCTTATTACACCTCCTCACTGCCACTGATTTTGGTGATGGAGGTTCTGCTGCAACATGTTATCAACGACTCTACTTCAAAGTAAATTTGGCAGAACCTTCTCTTCGCAAAAATGATGGCCTACATCTTGGAAACGAGCCACTAGATGATTCTTCACTTTTAACTGCTTTAGAGGAACATGGGCACTGGGAACAGGCACGCAATTGGGCTAAGCATTTAGAGGCCAGTGGTGGGTCTTGGAAATCTGCCACACACCATGTTACCGAAGCACAGGTATTCGGCTTACTATTTAGGCTCTTTCCTCTTTTTAGCTTTTAACTCAAGCATCATTCTTCTAGAGCTGTTTCTTTCTGTGAGTTATGATTTTCTTTGTGGCTGTAATTCCTTTGTTAAGATGCATTCAATTAACACTTGCAGTACAAAAATAGCTAGGGATTTTTTTTTGGGGAAATCTTTATTCTGTTTCTTTCCAGATCAACATTCCTTGTAGTATTGTTCACAATATAACAATCCTATTTACCTAATAACAATTTCTCAATTGTAATGCCTGAACAGTTTGTCCATGTTCCAAGCTACCCCATTGTGTTCTATAGCATATGAAATTTATCTTCCCTTCTCTAATCCCCTTTTATATTTCTCTTTCCTTTTCCTTTTCTTCTGAAGGGGGATATTTGGCGTGGGGAGGGGCTTGGGTTGGCTGCAACATAATATATAAGTCACCTCACAGTTTGTCTCATCCATTGAATGGACAGAGCAATTCATTTCAAGTGTTTACGGTATTGAGTCAGTGAAGACATAAAAGTTCTGATGCGCAATAGTCTTATATTGTGTCATTTATCAAAAAGAAAATCTTTTACGTGGTATCAGAAACAGATTTCTGTGGAACTAATTGCTAAATTGATTCAAGATGAAAGGAGCTGTTTCAATCAAAGAAAGGATATATCATATCATATGCTTGTTTCTCTTGACTGGAGGCAGGAATATAGTAAAGCGTACTGATTTGATTTCTCGACTGACTGATGAAAGAAGAATTGTATGCATTGACATGGATTTACAAAAAATTAACCTAATGATATGTCATATGTGCTGTAACAAGTATTCGGCGCTTCTAGCTGTGGTGAAAATAAACGATGTGCAGCATGACTGGTCACGGGAATCAATCTTAGATAGCCATGGCGTTTACAGAGAGTGGTGCATCTCAGTAGCCATTTCTTTCTTAATTTTAAGCAACAGAATTCTTGTTTTTAGAGCCATCAAAGGTTTCATGGACTTTGCAACTCTTATGTTCCAAAGTCTTAGTTGGCTTAGAAAGCCAAATGAGACTTTTGTTAAAGATATTCATGATGACATTAACATATGGAAATGCTTCCAATAGAAAAGAATGACTTTATGAAAACTTAAAACAACTTGTATATCTGTTGATAATAGTTTAGTATGCTTTTCAAAATCAAACTAAGTTGATGTCTTTGGGTTTGAGGGCAATGGTAAAAGGACATCTTGATTGTGAAGGTCACTTATTTCTTATATTAATATTAATTAACAATGATCAAGAGCCTAATGTTAAATGCAACATTTTCTGTACCACATTCAGAACTTGGAAGTTGAAAATTTTAAAATTGCTATTGAGAGGCCACATGAATACAATTTCAGTACTAAATGCTGAATGGACCATTGAAAACAGGAAAAAAAGGACTTGAAGAGCAATAATCATTAATCAGTCAAAATTCTTGGAGAAGTATACTGGACCTGTGTATGAGATTATACATGTTCCAGATTTCTTACTTTCTGAATATCCTTGTGCCCGTGGTTCTTAATTTCCATGGCTTTCAGTGTTTGTCTTAAGATCTTTTAACTATAATCCATCTAGAGATATCATTGATGTCCATCTGGAAGTGTCATGTCATATGTGCTATCTTGGTGGTGTAATTGTTTGTCTCTTTGGTGTTTCTTCTTTTGTATGATTCTGTTATATGACATATTAACATAGCTTGCAATCTGCTGTTGTTATCTAATGATTTTTACATTCTTTATTTTTTGCATAGCTTTCTCATTGTAGTTGACTCATGACTGCAATTCTTTTATCAATCTATTCCTCTTACAATATCCTTCTCTCCCTGCGTTTATGTTCATGCATGAAGGCTGAGTCCATGGTTGCAGAGTGGAAGGAGTTTCTTTGGGATGTTCCGGAAGAAAGGGCTGCTTTATGGGGTCACTGCCAGACTCTCTTTCTTAGATATTCCTTACCACCATTGCAGGTATTTAGTTACATTGTGAGACAGATGTAACATCAGCCTGTGTGTGTGTGTGTGGGGGGGGGGGGGG
>NC_028640.1:61776120-61790551 GCF_001406875.1 Solanum pennellii
GGGGGCGTGTTTGTCTGGATGCTTTTTCACCTGATGATTGCTATTGGGACTTATTTAATTTCCTTATCCGGGTGCGGTGAACCTTTAATCTGTAGGTGGGATTATTTTTCCTTAAGCATGCAGAGGCAGCGGAAAAAGATCTCCCAGCCAGAGAGCTTCATGAACTGTTGTTGCTTTCTCTACAATGGTTGAGTGGAATGATTACTCAATGCAGCCCGTAAGTGTTTTACTGAGCTCCCCCATTTAACATGTTCATTTGTAATACCTCTTAATATGACTCTTGGATAAATGTATCAGAGTTTGTCCCTTGCATCTTTTGAGAGAAATTGAAACTAGAGCATGGCTATTGGCTGTTGAATCAGAGACTCAAGTGAAAAGTGAGGGAGAGCTTACCCTTTCTAGTCGTGAACCTGCAAGTGGCAAGGGGCCTAACATTATTGACCGAACTGCAAGCATTATTACTAAAATGGATAACCACATTAATTCAGTGAGAAACAAATCTGGAGAGAGGAATGATACAAGAGAAAGTAACCAATCACATCTCAAGACCACTCAGATGTCAGATTCTAGCTCAGGTACCATTTTGGGCAGTGCAAAAGTTAAAAGGAGAGCCAAAGGCTTTGTGCCCTCAAGAAAGTCTTTAGCTGATCCAGTGGACAGAAGTAATGAGCCTGAAACTGGCTCCATTAATTTTAATGTGAAGGAGGACTCACAGGTACCTGATGAAAACCTTAAAATAGAAGCAACTTTCTCAAAGTGGGAGGAAAGAGTTGGACCTGCAGAGCTAGAAAGGGCTGTCCTTTCTCTTCTGGAATTTGGACAAATTGCGGCTTCCCGACAGCTTCAACATAAATTATCTCCAGGTTGCATACCATCTGAGTTTAAACTTGTTGATGCTGCCCTAAAGCTTGCTGCAATTGCCACCCCAAACGACAAAGCATCGATATTGGTGCTAGATGGTGAACTTCGTTCTGTTATGCAGTCATACGATCTTTTCCCTAATCAACACGTGATTGATCCTCTCCAGGTAATCATTTGATTTTATCTCCTCTTTTTTCTTTTGTTCCAGGTCATTCAGGTTGACAAAAATATACATTTGACTGTCCTTCATATCCCTCTTTCCCCACCACTTGCTCTGAGGCTCCAGAGCTGGAAGTGCATTCAGTTTAACGCGGAAACTGGAAGGCTTGGTAGTGGGAGCGTAAGGAGGTGGGTGGAAGGAGAGAGGGGGGAGGGGGGAGGATATAGGAAGATTATATGGTCATCTCATAAGCTGGTCAAACTGGCTTATCTACGTGTTGGTAACATTCAAAGTTCATACAAGTCAAAATCATCCAAAACCCATAAGTTGATCACCCAAACTTATGTATTTTTAGCTATTAAGCACTAATTTGTCCAAGATTTTTACTATGTTATCCTTCATATTTTTTGTGGTTATCAAAATGCCTTTTCCCAAAACAAAACCTATAACATCCTCTCTGTTTCATATCCTCATTTGTCCTATTTCTTGCAAAGATGCTTTTAAATCTATGATGTTTTGTAAAAATATTAAGGATATTTTGGTCATTTTATCAAAAGAAGAGCTTATCAACACTTCTTTACCAAACACGTCAAGTGCTTATTATTAGTTTCAGCACTGTAAACTAAATACGTAACTGCATGTTTTAAAAATAATTTCAGCACTTAAAGTGCTTATCGACATGTAATGTTTAATTTTACATTCTTTCAACTAGTGCTTCACCAACATAAAAATGGGCTAGACTTGGGTTATGTTCTTTATTCATGATCAGACTTCTACTTTGACACTTTGATTTAGCTTTCATCATTTGAAATTTCAGTTGTCCTTGATTCTTTGCAACACGAGAAAGAAAGAAAATTAATATCTAGTTTCACTTCAGGTACTGGAAAATTTTGCATTACTCCTAATTGAAGGTAGGGGACGTGGCCTTTGCAGGCGAATAATATCAGTTGTGAAGGCAGCAAACGTTCTGGGTCTTTCATTTTCAGAAGCATTTGAGAAGCCTCCCATTGAACTCTTACAATTGCTTTCTCTAAAAGCGCAAGACTCTTTTGAAGAAGCAAAGCTCTTAGTTCAATCACATTGTATGCCTGCAGCTAGTATTGCTCAAATTCTTGCGGAATCATTTTTGAAGGTACATTTTATTGTGTCCTTGATTCCCCCAGGAGCATGTGGATAGACTCAAAATAAAATCCCTGAATATTATGGTGTCATCAAATTTGAGTGTTTGTAGAAATTTGCTAAGTTACATCAGGGCTTGTCGAGTAACGAAGCTATTGTCTGTATGAAAAGTATGCAGTTCAAATTGTCTATGATGTTCTCTGTATTTACATATGTTTATCTCATCGCAGGGTTTGCTAGCAGCACATCGTGGAGGTTACATGGAATCTCAAAAAGAGGAGGGCCCTGCTCCTTTATTGTGGAGATTTTCTGATTTCTTGAAGTGGGCTGAGCTTTGCCCCTCTGAACCAGAAATCGGCCATGCTTTACTGCGTTTAGTTGCCACTTGTCAAGGAATACCACATGCCTGTGAAGTAAGTGTATCCTCGTTTAGATGATCTCCCATTTGTCAGCATCATGAAAGCCCTGTTCTGTAAACCATGGACTTACTAAGTTAGTGTTTGAATGTCAACATAAAGTTGGTAATGTGGGAGCTTTTTGCTCTTTGGTTTTTAGTATTACAGCCTAGTTGAACTCACATCCTCTCTTTGCAAAAATTGTTCTTCAGGTTGAGCTTCTCATTTTGTCACACCATTTCTACAAGTCCTCGGCATGCCTCGATGGAGTTGATGTTCTTGTAGATCTTGCATTCAAAAAAGTGGAGGCTTATGTATCTGAGGGTGATTTTCCATGTTTAGCTCGCTTGGTAACTGGAGTGGGGAACTTCCATGCACTTAATTTTATTCTTGGTATCCTTATTGAAAATGGTCAGCTCGATCTTCTTCTTCAGAAGTTTTCAGCTGCTGTTGATGCCAACGATGCTGACGAGGAAGTAAGAGGATTCAGAATGGCTGTTCTCACATTACTCAAGCAATTTAATCCCAATGATCTCGATGCATTTGCCATGGTTTGTACTTGTGCAATTTCATGTTAATAGATGTTTTATCCTCCCCCTTGATACACTTTGATTTTTCTACCAAAAAATATTATCATTTCCTCAAAGCAGAAAAAATGCACCTTTTTGAGGGTAAATAACATGCACCTCTTTATTTCCCCTTAGGTTTATAGCCGCTTTGATATGAAAAATGAGACTGCTTCTCTTTTGGAGTCACGAGCACACCAATCTTGTAAGGAGTGGTCCCTCCGTTCTGACAAGGATCAGACCGATGAGCTCTTGGCTTCCATGGGGTACTTCATTGAAGCTGCTGAAGTTTACTCCTCCATTGATGCTGGGAGCAAAACACGCCAAAGTTGTGCTCAGGCATTACTTCTCTATCTTCAGATTCGGATGCCAGACTTGCACTTTATCAATCTATCTGAAACTAATGCACGGAGGGCCTTGGTCGAACAAACCCGTTTCCAAGAAGCACTAATTGTTGCTGAAGCTTATGGTCTTAACCAACCAGGTGAATGGGCTCTAGTACTTTGGAATCAAATGCTAAGACCAGAGCTCATCGAACGGTTTATGGCTGAGTTTGTTTGTGTGCTCCCCCTTCAACCCTCAATGCTTCTTGAACTTGCTAGATTTTACAGGGCTGAAGTGGCTGCAAGGGGGGATCAGTCACAATTTTCTATGTGGTTGACCGGGGGAGGGCTCCCAGCTGATTGGGCGAAATATCTTGGGAGATCATTCAGATGTTTGTTGAGAAGGACTAAGGACTTGAGGTTGCGATACCAACTGGCTACCATCGCAACAGGGTTTACCGATGTGATTAATGCATGCAATAAAGCATTCGATAAAGTCCCTGATAGTGCTGGGCCTCTTGTCTTGAGGAAAGGTCATGGAGGAGGTTACCTTCCACTGATGTAATAAGAGACTCAACATGAGGCCTCTTACAATCGGTGGCGCCTGATACAGTATTCAGTTTTGAATTTTTGTCCACCAAATTTTAGCTTTTGTAGGAAGCAGTCTGAATTCTTGAAGACACAAGAGGTGATTAGGTGTGATGAGTTGATGATCTGCAAATTTTGGCATCATTTTATTTGTTCATTTGACCAAAACTTACTTTTCCAACAAAGCTGAAGCCTGGTACAAAACTAAAGTGAAGTGTTGTTGTTTAAAAGAGAAATGTACATTAGAGGAGATGTTCAATGTTGTACAAAATTCTTCTGTTGATAAGCAATTTAAGTGGATGGGAGTTGTTTATTTATGTGAGTTGCCTGAGCAGATCCAATTTACCTTCTCAGAAATCTTAGTAGCTAGTTGTCTTTATTTCATGATGTGATCATTTACATTTTGGGGTCATTTGACAGAGTGTATTAGAAGAAAGTTTGTCGTAGCTAAATAAGATGTGATTCAACGAAGAAGAGAAAATAATTTCGATAATATATCTGATATAAACACCCTAGGTCTACATTTTTATGTGAAGTCCTTCTTAATTATTCTTGCTTATCAATTCAGTTGTTATTACTTTTTAGTGTTTGTATTAGAAAAGAAGAAGTGTTATTCATGTATTTAGGGCTACTCTTCTCATAGAGTTTGTTCTCTCTCTCCCAAACATAGTTCTCTCAGAGTTGATGCTCCTTTAGGAGCCGAATGGGGTGGTGAGGAGCTGAGGCACCGCGGGTTGAGCTTAACCGTAAATCTTTTAATCCACCCCACCCCACGATATTTCATTTTCAATCCGTCCCGCATGAACCTGCAGCATTATTTTTAATTAAGCTTGATATTAAAAATAAAATTCATAAAAATAAATTCATTTTTTCATTAAGTTTGAGTAATGACTTGAAAAATTATTTTTAGAAATGAATTGGGTAATAAGTAAGGATTTTTTTATTTTTTATTCAACCATTTTTATTTATTGCCCTGCATATTTTAATAGCTTTAAAATAAATATCTTAAACTCTTAATAAAAACTTTTATAATAAGTTAAAAGTTTTAACTAAGTTTGAACCTACATAAAATCACATATACATGCAACTCAACCTTTTCCCCCTTATTAAGGCATTTTTTCAACAATCACTTTTGAAGTTGAAGATGCATCCTTCTTCGACTAAATTTGTAGATGAAAAAGCTAAAAAGAATTTTAAAAAATCTATACCTGATGAAGTGTAAAAAAGAAATGGGTGAAGAAAACTACATTTCAATAACTTGCAATTGATAAATCAGACAGAGAAAATATTTGCAATTCCAAATAAAGTGATTGAGATAATTGGTGATACTGTGAAGGGATTTTAGGAGTGAAAAAGGGGAGGAAAAATCTAGGGGTGATTATAAATTGTAGAGCTACCACAACATTTCTAACCCAATAATTCAAAAGCAAAGTGCAGATAAAAGAGGAAGAAATAAATGATATGCATGAGAAAAAACATACTAAGACTTGAAAAAATAAATTAAACTCTTCCATCATCCAAAATTCCCTTGGCCACAACAGGACCTTTATCACCAGAGATGCTACTTCTCTTTGTTATTTGTACATTAATTCCAAGGACAGCTGATCTCTTTATAACTCTATGGATACTTACTTTCTAGCATAGTCGACTTTCTGCAAATGGCAGTAATACTGAATAGTAACTAGATTCAATTTAACAATACCATTCAACTAGTGACAAGAAAACCATAGAAACTAATCCTTCTTTGAGGTTGCATTATCAGGACGATTTTGTGCAAGGTATCGCTTTGTTCTCTCAAGAACACCAAAGAATATTGATCCTCCAATGCCTATCCAAAGCACTCTTGGCCCAATGCCCTATAATGAAATTTAATTCCAAACAGAGGTAACAAGCATGTATCAGACTGACTGATAAGTTTAAGATTCAAATGGTACACCTAGATATTTATTGCAACTCAGAAAAAATAAAAGAAAGGAACTCCGTAGACATGGGAGAAACGTGGAAATATTCCTTCTTGTTACCCTTAGCAGCTTCTATTTGATGCAATATTTAGGATGATGCCTCTATGTCAGGAGAAGATGGACAAAGTACATGATATTTACTTATATGCACGGAAGATGAGGAAAATGTGTGGTATCAGCTTATGACTATATTAGGGTCCCATCAAAATCCAGCCTGCTTATGCAGCATGGAGTTATAAACAATTAGTGATTAGGAAGTAAAGGACCAGAATTCAGTGTAACTGTAAGTTTCGGGGCATGGCTCTCTTCAGTATTTGCACCCGTCGTAATCCCAGGATACCAAAATGGTGAAAGGCGAGGTGGGGATGCTAAGCTCTTTTATCATCCATTTGATTTTCCATGAAAGAGAAATAGACAAACCAAGAATAAAAGCAATCTCCAGGATAAAAGAACTCAGGTTTGGGTCCTAGTACTGCAGTCTAAAAGGAATTGTCGGATCCATTTACCTTTAGAAGTGCTGGAGGCCCTTCTTCTGCAACAATAGTCTTCACACAATCAACAATGCCCTTGTATTGATTGGCAGAACCCTGCAGAGGAACAAGACTGGAAGTCATTACCTAAATTAAATGAAAACGTAGTCTTGCCATTTATGGAAGTGTCATTTTGTAATAGCCATGCATGCATTGGATGAAGAGACTAGGAGACGGAGAGAATTTGAGCACCATGTGAAGCAAGCGAGTACCTGAGTCATTAATCTCGTCTTAATGACATCAAGAGGAGTAGTTATAGCTCCAGTTAGGGCACCTGCAAGAAGTAATGGTAGCCATTGATAGCTTTAGAGAAGGGGTTCATAATATACTTGCAGACTCAGGAAAATCATATATTTACTGCAGCAACATGAAAAGTTATAAATCTAGACAGGCTAAACAAACAGAAATTCAGTAATTCGCATTTCCCACACAGCAATTACTTTTAGTCATATAATCATGTCAATCGTCGCCCAACATTGCATATTCATTCACTGAAATGGAAATTCAAGAGTCTTTTCTTTATAACTTGAGGAACACTTTGATGCATGATTTTTAACAGGTACCATTTATGTCCCAATTCCCCCGTAACAAAAAAAAATCAGTAATGAATAAATTTCATTGATGTGTTCCAGCACTAGTAGGGCAATTTTAACTGACAGCTCTTTTGAGGAGATTCCAGACCAAAGGATTTCCTTATTCATGGATCAGTCTACAACTCTTCAAGAGTATGATTAAAGAACCCTGCAGTTCAGTTTTCTACTTCATAAAATCCATAGGTTCTGAATCTACAGAAATTCAAACAAGAATAGATGCCAAATGCTTGTTTTGTTCTTGAAGTTAGCCATGCTTTATCATTTCCCACTCCAATTTATTAATCCAAAGGAGGAAGTCAAAATGTAGAGGTCATTATGTCGTTTAAGTCATTAATAGGAAATTAGTTTGATTTAAATAAAAAGTTAAAACACCCTGTTAATTGTGCAATGTACAACTTATCTCTACTTGAGCCTAGATTTCTTGATACTTCAAGCTTAGATGAAAGAGCAAGTGACACCCTCTAGACAGCAGCTGAATTATAAAAATAAAAATAGCATGCCCTATCAAGGTCTACCAATGGATGGACATGTAATAGGGCTATGAAGGTGGTTTACCAGCAAAGGCACCGATAACTGCATTCTCTGGATCATTCAATTCCCTTTTTGCCTGGTAAGAGGTACATAAGGCAGCTCTGATATCAAACTGACTATTTAAGAGACTAGTGCCATACCTTTTTCAATCAAACAGTAAAGCATCTGATCATCACCATCCATGATGGACATGGAAAAGCAAATACGCAAATTTAAAGCTCCTCATTTTGTTAGTTCAAACACTATTCCATGAACTTTTGATGCTACTGAAGTGAGAAGTCAAGCATGCAAGGAGGAAAGACAAGAAGAAACCAGCTCAGAGAATTTCTGCTCAAGTATTAATACACCAGTTTATGCAAAACCTTTTCTTATTTTCTTTAGCTGTACATCAAAATTTAGACTACATGCGAATGAAGCTCTATCACACATAATTATTCAACAGAGAAATGGGTAACTTTCATACAATACTCTGAGAAGTTGGTCTCAACATCTTGGAAAGAAGGATACTTACAGCCAGCTTATAACCTATCCGCAGCTGCTCATAGATACAGAACTGGATGGCATCAAATGGTAAATCTCGAAGTAGAAATGACCCATATCCCTACAAAATCCCCATATTACAATAAAATAAACCAATGTTAAATCTATCGCGTGAAAGTTGCATCCGGCTAACCAGGAATACCTGAAAACGGTAATGAACTAGATATGTGACATTAAAGAACTAGCATACCGCATAAAGACCTTTAAAACCTTCTTTTGAGACTATTAAGCGAACAGCATCAGGAGCCGAAGCAAATTGCCTAGTTTGCATTCGCTGCTTAATGACCTGTAGTGTCAAGAAATCGAATGCAATCAATAAATTAACAAAGGGAATATCCTAAACAGGCAAAATCAAGAATGATAACAAAAGGAGAATCATGATATTCAGGAAACTGAAGATCTCAAAAAAAAAAAAAATCATTCACCTCAGTTGGAACACGAACAAAGGAAGCAGCAATGCCTCCTAAAGCACCAGCAGTCTGCATTAAATTTGGCAGTTCTTATTATGAAACATAAATCACAATTGAATGAGTAATATGCATGCTTTAGAGTTCAGACGTCACATACTTGAAGAATAGAGTAAAATGCATGTATAATTTACAGCAATAAATTATAATTCATAAGGTGATACGAATTCATGTTATCAGTAACCAGTGTTTAGAGCCCGTTTGGATTGGCTTAAAAAAAGTAGCTTTAAAGTAAAAAATAAAAAGTCAAACTGAAATGACTTTTAAGTCAAAAAAATAAAAAGTAGGGGGAGACCTACTTTTGGTTTTTGACTTATTTTAAGTCATTTTAAAGTTACTTTATGTCATTTTTTACCTTGCCAAACACTTCTCAACTTATTGTAAGTCATTTTTTACTTATTTTAAATTATTTTCATATTAGCCAAACACTTTCAAAAGTCAAAAACTGACTTAAAAGTAGGTTTGACCAACTTTTAAGCCAATCCAAACACCCTCTTAGTGTGTGCTTGACATACTGCAAAATTTATGTCATGTTTCTTCGCTTTTTTCATTGCATATACGTTTCCACTAGCTAATTACCTGAGTTTCATGATGTATCATATCATCTAGTACACTGACAGTTGTATTCCTTTTAGTCCTCAAATTCTGCTTCATGTGGTACCTTTTTCTTTTTTCGTGGGGAATAATGACTATGGAAACAGTATATTCCATCAAACACCCACTAGAAAGTTCTAAATATGATTTTTATTCACATAAGTTCTATTAATGAATTGGTGTATGTCGTATGTCACATCACAAGCTAGAAAACAAGACCAGCTTGATTTAAAAAAACTAAAAAACAAGATCAAAAATGCAGTCATGACAATGGGAGGAGAAATTCTCACAAGATGGGCCACAGCACTAAGATTTTCAGGAAACATCTTCAATAGCTTCTGCTTTGCCGGTTCATATACACCAACAAAAATAGCAGAAGCCCTGCACGAGAGAACAGGATCAATAGAAACTGCTTTTAAATACCCTTGGTAAGAAACCTTACAAGAAAATACGACTGTTCACCTCAGTAAATGAAAGCAAGTTATGGTTGCAAAAGAGAATTTCAATTGCATCGGTTGACAAAAGTGCAGCTATCATGGAGACTGATATTCATAGTTCTAAGCTATTAAATAGTACTTTGTTACTATAACTTACGGTAGGACTCCAGCAAGATTTCCAAGAAGCCCAGAATACAACCCCTTCAAGGCTATTTGTCCTCCACCACGAGCTACCTGCACCAGGAAGCAATGAACTGATGATTCAAATACTCAGGGGGAAACAAGAGACTGAAAATAATGTAATTAAAATGAAAGAGGCCTGGCGCTCTGCATTCAACTATTTTAATGGCAGAGAACCTGAATGTAGCTACTCAGCAGTATGCAAATGGAATGTCAACTGGACTAGGCAATAAAATGTCGTTATGAATACAGTTCTACTCCATCTAAATTATCTATCTACCATTTCCTTTTCTCTTTGTTCCAGCCTGTCAACATAAGGAGCTAATAGCCTCGAGAATCCATAAAAAGCCTGTTGTAAATTGTGAAGCTACTAAAGAAACCAACTCAAGCATTGTCATATCACTCATATAATTGATAAAGACTTCGGTAATAAACAATTAACTTGCCTGCAGCCGTGTCTTTATTGTATCAATGGGATATAAAGCTGTTTCAACAACAACACCGGCGGTTCCTCCTGCTATCACACCCTCTGCACAAATTAACCACAATTAGAAAAGCCAAACCTCGAAACAAAAGATTCTTGTCCTATGATAGTTTTGATTACTGAAATATTTTCTTTTTAGCAGTAGGGGAACTCTATGTTATTAATTTCTGTAGCCCAACTAGTATGAAATAATTATGATGCATCATATACCTTCTTTTTTTAGACAAAGATGATGCATCATATACCTTCTTCTTTTCTTTTCTATGACCGAGAAAATCTAATCCTTAGGAGCAACCACACTCTTCAAACTAGAGGATAATAGGCCCGCCCCTCTACCCTTCTCCACTAAAATACCAACCTCAGTTTGCATGGCAAGGGCTTGAACACTGTGATCTAAGTCAAGTCCCTCAACCTTTGCCACCTGAACTAAGTCCTGGGAGCATGATGCCATCATATGCCCATCCAGCTTTGTATGATGTACTCTGTCCCACTATTAGCTTAGTACTGAGACTTTATTACTAAACAACCTTGTCAAAAAGAAATTATGATGCCATCATAAGCTTTTACGCACAAAGTTGCTCCAGAGAAAAAACCATTCTACCATTTGACAGGTTTATCACTTGGAATCTCAGCTAAGAAATTGGTAAATAAAATTTGAGCCCCTGACCGTCTGGGCTACATTGCTCTATGACACTCGAGAACATTTTTTACTAGTGACTCAATAACGTTTTCTAAGATATAATAAATAATCTTATTAACGATGGAAGAATCCCCTGTATACCACCTCTGTAACAAAAAGTAGTCAAAATGACTTTTTGAAATTTCTGTGTGGTGTGGCTGTTCAATTCCTACCTACAAATGTTGAAGTACTTTTGTAAATGAATCAGAATAAAAAATGAAAGGGGAAGTTGGGAAACCAGATTGACGTAAGAGAGTTCCTATCTGTCAACTGTAGAGTGTAAAGAGAAAGAAATAATCTTCTTATCTGTCGGACGTGTTTTGTTAGAGGTGGAGGTTGGCTGTGGGCAAGCTGGGAGCAGCCGTTAAATAAAAGAAAAATAAAGAGAGCAACAACCTAAGGAAATATGACAACTTGACAAGAATGTTCGAATATCATCATTTAATTACTATTATTTCAGCAGACATACCAAATAGAATCCGTAGAAAATCAAATGGTTTCTCTTCTCCGTTGTTGATTGATGCAAAGAACTTTTTTGGTACCATCTGAAGGTTATCCATTTTTCTGCCAGATGCATCTGCAAAATCAAACCACATCCTCAAGAACGAAACGGGAACTACAAGATGAAGAATCAATATGAACCTACATCCTAATATGGGGTAATGCGTGGTTATTCTTTAATCCTTCATCGAGAAACCGTGAGCTTATTCTTAGTATAGTTTGCCAAAGAGACGAGAACATTTTAATAATGGAAATGGTGACAAATGAAACCATCACTGCTACCTCTCTATTTCATCCTTGCTGTGTGCAAATTGGTATTCAAGACATCAGCTCAAGAGTAGTTAGTTAATCTCATTAAACAATTAAAGTTGTGAGTATTCAGAATTGATATAAAGAAACTTTTGTGTTTCTAAAAGGAGCACCATTCAATCTATTGAGCATTGATGCTTGAGCAATTAAGCTAGACCGATCATTACACTAAACAGTTATGCTTGACTAATTGTATTTTCTGAAGGAAAAAGTTTTCCTCAATGTAACTAATAGAAATATTTCACTGCTATCACTTTTAAGTTTTTGTCTGTTCAAACCAACAAGTAGCACTAGCAGTACATATTAGCAATCAGATATGTAACTCAAAGTACGTGCACCTAATGTAACAACATTACAACAACACTGTCAAATTAAAATATCAAGTAATCTTAGTACAAAAACACTGACTCCAATAAATACTGAATCCAGTAATTGAGTTGGTTTAGTGACCTAATTTGGATCTTGAGATCCCAATGTTGAAGTATCCCTTAAAAATATAATTACCTTATTCATCATTCTTAGCCACACAAGGAAATGATTAGGAGCTGATATAACATCAAAACATCTCTGATTCCTTTCTGTCCATACAACCCAAAAAATGCCTGCTAATATTATTAAATATCTAGTACTACAGGTTTATTTCTTTCATTTCGTTTATCTTATTATCTTGTTGTTGTTACTGCTTCCTTTTCATCTCTTCATGAGCCGAGGATCTATCAGAAACAACCGCCCTACCCATACAAGGTAAGAGTAAGATCTGCGTACACTCTACACTCCCCAGACCCCACACCCCACTTGTGGAATTATACTGGACATTTACTCATTCTTAGTCACAAAGGGAACCAGTGGAACCCTAGACACCCATATATTCACGCACAAGCAGAATCACTAATATCAGTTGCCCTTGCAATTTCCAGATATGACTATAGTTGCACCTACCTTTATTTTCAATCAAAACTTAAACCAAATATATCATACACTAACCCTGCAATTAATTCAAATTCGTTATCCCTCCCACCCACCCACCAAAAAAACAAACCTAAATTAGCATTTCTACACTGTAAAATGTGACAAATTATGGCCAAAAATCTTAGTCCAAACTACAAACAATAGTACACTGAAATTATTACTTCCATATACAACAACCCAAAGAAAAATGGTGAAAAGTTAAAAATATATCGAAAGTTTAGAATGTTCAGTATAAGAGGATACCTGTAGCAGAAGAGGAGGTTGCAAAAGAATTCTTTGTATCCAAAGCTAATGCAAAAGGCCCCATTTTGAACCTTCCCCAATACAACAGAAATTTTATGATATCATTTACAACTAAAAATGACAACTTTAAAGAAAAATTACCACTTCTTGGGAAGTTGAAGTTGGAATATTTGAGCCTTTTTGTTACCTTCTGCTTCTGTTTCTGCTTCTGCTTCTGCTTCTGCTTCTGCTATCTTATATATTGTACATGTCACAGCTCACCAAAGTACAACTATTTAAACGGGTGGGTACTAAAACAAATGCATGTGTTGTTTTTTTCACTAAAAAACATAAATGATATAATAGAAAATTTAACCATAATTTTAATTATGTTCGTTAATATATTTATGGGAATAATTAAAAATATTTGGAATGTAAAGGAGAATGGTGGGTCGATTTAAAAAATAATTAGAATGTAAAGCGCATGTTAACGTCGGTAATATTCATTTTCTTTTACCTTAATTCATTACAATAATACATATTGCTCAAAGGAATAGACTTTTCCCATAGAAATTTTAAGGGAAGAAGGTGAAAGATTAGTGTATTTTTTAACAACTTTTTTTAGAATTTTTCGATGCCTCCCTTCCTCCGACAACTTCTTTTAAAGATTAAAAAGTCGAATCGTCATTTCAACATGAAAAAAACTACACATTTGGCAATAAAAGATTATTTAGTAGCATATATATATTTCTTTTGATATTTTATTCGAAGCTGATTATTACAAATTAGAACAAGACTCGAGGTTGAGTAAAAAATTCATTATGAGGATATTATCATGTTGTATTATTATTTAGTAGCATATATATACTTTTTTTGACATTTTATTCGAAACTGATTATTACAAATTAGAACAAGACTCGAGGCTGAGTGAAAAATTCATTATGAGGATACTGTTATGTTGTATTATTGTTTAGCATATATATACTTTTTTTAACATTTTATTCAAAACTAATCATTACAAATTAAAACAAGACTCGAAGCTGAATAAAAAATTTGCTACGAGGATATTGTCACGTTGTATTATCACCTCCTCCAAATATATAAGTCTTGTAGGCTGCCCAGACTATGAGCAGCCTAAATGGGCAGGTGTTGCATGCATTTTTATTAATTTTTTAAAAAAGGATATTAGGATTTTAAATAAGTAAACAAATTGATAAAGATTAACAATCAAAGGATAAAATAGACATTCATAAAGTTAATTTGAATAAGGGGAGAAGAATGTCTATTATTCAAAGTTGAAGGTAGAGTTTGATTTATCATTTTCACCTTAACTAGTTATAACTTTATATATTACAATTTTTTTAAAATCGCATAAACAATTACTTGTCGTTATATATATAATCACGTTAACCTAATAATAAA